>NC_083429.1:13610458-13679053 GCF_020745735.1 Hemiscyllium ocellatum
ACCCCAAATAATCAGTGGCAGACTGAGGGACAAATATGTCAGGAGGTCTCAAATATCATTCATAATAATAGGGCTGTTATGGTTGGGATTTTTAAAACTTTCCAAACATCGACAGGGACTGCCAGTGTTCAGCAATTGCAAGGGAGGAATTTGGTAATTTTGTTCCAGGATCTCCCAATCAATATGTAAATGGCCTGAAAAGAGAAAGGGGCAAAACCTGGACCGCCCCTTGGGAAACAAGGTAGTGAAAGGGACTGAGGTGTGAGTAGGAAAGCATTTTTGCCAAAAGGACCACAATTCTATTAGCTTGAAAATAGTGATGGAAAAGGACAGGTCTGGTCCACAAGTTCAAGTTAGGAAATGGGGCTGAGCAATCTTGACAGTTTTAGACAGGAACTTTCAAAATGTGACTGGGGAGTCTATTTGCAGGAAAAGGGAGTCTGGCAACAGAATATTTTAAAAGTGAGCTAAACTGAGCGATCACCAACAGCATGTTCCTGTTTGTGTGCAGCTCAATGCTGACAGCACTCGGAAACACTGGCTGTCTATTGGACAAGGAAAAGAGCACATGTCAGGTATCGCTAGCTGGATAAAGGGAATCCCTGAGGATCACAGGGCTGTAGGGATACACTTTGGTGGAAATCAGGAATGCAGAAAGGGTACATGAAATAGCCTCGGCAGAGAAGGATAAGGAGATGTATAAAAGTGATTGCATAAATATATTGATAAAAGCGTAGCTCGAGACAAAAATAGTGTTCCTTAAAGATCAATGAGACAATTTGATTGTGGAACTGCAGGATATGGCTAAGACCTTAAAACACAATTTTTCACTCCAGAACTTACTGTGGACAAACACTGGGGATCTCAGGGAACAAGAGTAATACGTTAGACCACATTGGAGTTCGCTGAATTCCAGTCTCCCTGATATAGGAAGGAGGCTGTGAAGCTTGAAAGTGTTCAAAAGATTGACAAGATGTTGCCGGGTTGTGCCGAATAAGCTCAAGTTATTTTCACTGGAGCATCAGAGACTGAGGGGTGACCTGACAGAGGTTTATCCATGAGGGGTATGGATTGGGTTAACATTCAAGGTCTTTCCAAGAGGTTGGGGATCCAAAACTAAAGGGCATAGGTTTAAGGTTAAAGGGGGAAAGGGTTTAAAAGGAACTGAAGGGACAGCTTTTTTATGCACACGGTGATGTGTGTATGGAATGAGCTGAGGAGAAAGTAACACATACCGATACATGACAACATTAAGGGATGGACGGGTATGTGAATAATAAGTATTAAGAGGTACATGGGCCAAATGCTGATAAATGGGATGGACTTATTTAGGTCTTCTGGTCAGCAGGATGAGTTGGACCAAAGGGTCTGTTTCCCTTGTACATCTCTATGGCTTGAAAAGAGGGCATGTTATAGAAGAGATGGTGCTGGAC
Organism: Hemiscyllium ocellatum; assembly: GCF_020745735.1. Classification (NCBI taxonomy): domain Eukaryota; kingdom Metazoa; phylum Chordata; class Chondrichthyes; order Orectolobiformes; family Hemiscylliidae; genus Hemiscyllium; species Hemiscyllium ocellatum. Next base: position 13,611,892 of record NC_083429.1, read on the forward strand.
GTTTTAAAACCAAAAGTATGGAAAGCCCCAGGACCTGATTAAGTGTAACACAGGGCATTGTGAATGCTAGGGAAGAAATTGTGGAGCCCCGAGCAAAGGGTATTTGCACCATTGACAGCCATGTCTGATGGAGTGGAAGGCTGGAGGGTGACATAGTGGGCAGTGAAGGAGGTTTGCTAAGATTACAAAGAGATCTTGATGATATGGGTGAATGAGCTGAAAAATTGTCGATGACTTCAATCTGAATAAATATGAGGTAATGCACTTGGTAAAACAAATAAGGGTAGAGCTTATACAATTAATGTTAGGGCCTCGGTTAGTGTTTTAGAGCAGAGGGACCTCCGGGTTCAGCAGCATAATTTTTGAAGCTCGCATCACAGGATGGAAAAGACAGTGCTTGGCATGCCTGACTATTGCTTAGTCCATTGAGTGGAGGATTTGGGACGTCATGTTGAATTGCACAGACATTGGTGAGGCCTGTTCTGCAATACTCTGTCCCATTCTGGTCGCCCAGTTATAGGAGGATATTATTAAGCTGCAGGGAATTCAGAAGGGATTTACCAGGATATTGCTGGATATGGAAGTCTTTGAGAGCTGCAAAATCGCTGGACAGGCTGAGTCTTTTTTCACTGGAGCCTGGAGGTTGAGATGTGATGTTATAAAGGTTTATGGAAAACATGGTATGTATGATCAACTAATGGTAGTTGTCTTTTCCACAGGATGGGGAGTCTCAAGAGGAGGAACCACATTTTTAAGATTAGAACAGAGTGATGTTCAAATAAAAAAGACATGGGGGCAAATTGTTAACAAGAGGGTGGTTTTTTGATTGTGGAAACGAACTTCCTGAGGAAGGGGTGGATGAAGGTACAATGACAACATTTAAAAGACAGAGGATACTAAACAAATATTTTGCATCAATTTTTTATTGTGGAAAAAGACATGGAAGATATCGAATGTCGGGAAGTAGATGGTGACACCAATGCAAATTGTCCAAATTACAGAGGAGCAAGTGTTGGATGTCTTGAAATGCATAAAAATGGATAAATCCCCAGATCTGATCAGGTGTACCCTCAAACTCTGTGGGAAGCTACAGAAGTGATTGCTGGGCCTCTTGCTGAGATATTGAATCAAACATCGATAGTCACAGGTGAGGTGGCAGAAGACTGGAGGTTGGCAAACGTGGTGCCACTGTTTAAAGAAGGGCGATAAAAACAAGCCAGGGAATTATAGATCGGTGAGCCTGAACTCGGCGGTGGGCAAGTTGTTGGAGGGAATCCTGAGGGACAGGATGTACATATATTTGAAAAGGCAGGACTGATCAGGGATAGTCAACATGGCTTTGTGCATTGAGAAAATCACGTCTTACAAACTTGATTGAGTTTTTTGAAGAAGTACAAAGAGGATTGAAGAGGGCTGAGCGGTAGATGTGATCTATATGGACTTCAGTAGGTGTTCGACAAGTTTTTCCCATTGAACACATGATGATCAAGGTTCGATCTCAGGGAATACAGGGAGAACTAGCTATTTGGATACAGAACTGGCTTCAAGGTAGAAGACAGAGGGTGGTGGTGAAGGGTTGCTTATCAGAATGGAAACCTTGACCAGTGGAAGTGCCACAAGGATTGGTACTAAGAATGGTGACTAGCCAAGGTAAGGGAGTCCAAAACTCGAGGTTACAAACTGGAGGTGAGAGAGCAAAGATTTAAAGAGGGGATGAGGGGCAATATTATCCACCGAGGATGGTGTACAGATAGAACGGACTGCCAGGGGCACAGTGGGAGAAACAAGAACAATGACAACATGGAAAACACATTTGGGCAGGAACATGAGAGAGGAGACAGTTGAAGACTAAGGGCCAAATGCAGGCAAATGAGACTCATTCAGTATAGGAAACAAGGGCAGCATTGACGTGTTGGACCACAGGTTCTGTTTCCATGCTGTATCACTCTATATCCAGTTAAAGAGGATTACAGTACCAAAATAAATCTTATTGCAGACACTGAAGCAAGTGACAGCGATAGGGATGGTAGTCTGGAATGCAGTACATTTTTATTATGTGGAGGGACTATCGGTGAGGGAGGAGGTTACAGGGGCAGGAACTGTTATAGGAGTTTAAAAAATACTGAAGACACTGGTGCACAAGCAATGCCATAGATACAGTGTTGCAGAGTAGTGAGACTTAGTACAGTGTTGGAGTCTGAACACAGAACAGAAAGATCCCAGGCAGCATTCCAACCCTCTCATGGGAAAGTCTGCTTTCCCATCTGTGTCCTGATGTTCACTAAGACAGCACAGGCTGGATTGATAACTATGAACTCCCAATGCTATGTCAGTGCAATGTAAGTTAAAATAGACTTGGTGATTGAGCCCGGGTGTGTTTGTACTGTACTGTGCTCCCCATCCAGCACTGTATCTATGTCATGTCTTGTTAGCGATGTGAGGAGCCCTCACACTGCTCTCTGCTCTGTGCACTGTGAGTGATCTTACCTCAGTGCAGGATTTATTGAAGGCTCCACATCTCCGTGCCCTTTGTCTCTCTGGCTGACCAACCATCTTCAATGAAGTGTTAGTCAAGATACCCAGCAATTGGGAAGTCTATTGAGTCAGAAACTTCCTGAGTACATACAGGAGACAGAGAAATAGACAGAATGAAAAATTAGACTGATGCAGTGAGGGTTATACATGGAGAATGGAAATGAACCCCACAGAGATCTGGAAAATCCCACTCCATTCCTGGCTTGTGCTGTTGCATCTCTCTGGAGTGGAGAATTCCGTTGGCACAGGATCTGGAGTAACTGCAAGAGTGGGAGGCACTGACACAGGCAGCAATTAGATCCCCACAGTGAGGGATACCACATGGAGGGAGACTGAGTGATATCACCAGAGTGCTGGAAGACCTCAGGATCACACAGTCATGTTGGAAGAATGGGTTTAGCTTCATGATGCCCTGGTGTCAGTGTTCAGGGATGAGCACCCAGTGAGCAGGCGAAGTGATGGCCGAGTGGTATTATTGCTAGAGCATGTATCCAAAACCTCAGCTAATGTTCAGGGAAAGTGGGTTTTAATCCCACCATCAATAATTTTAAAAATAGTAATTAACAATCCATAAATAAATATGAAACCATTGCAGATGTACAAAAAACCCAAACACTTGTCCTTTAGATAAGGACATCTGCTCATCCTCACGTGGTCTGCATGACATACCCACAGCAAAGTGTTTGCCTCTCAATTACCCTCTGAAATGGCCGAGCAAGTTACTCAGCTCAAGGGCAGCTAGGGCTAGGCAAGAAAGGCTGGTCAGCCAAAGACACCAACATCCTGTAACTGAGTTTAAAAATAAACCATTCGGATTGTCCCACTGGTAGTGTGCTGGGACAGTGTCCTGGCCAATCCTGTCGGTAGTTTTATGGATGGGGCTTTAAACTGACAGAGAGGATGCCAGTGAAAGGAGCTTTCCAAATCCAAAGGGAAAAGGTGAAGAATGGGAGCAGTATGGGAATGTGGCAGACGACAAGCAGAAAGGAACAGGATGGGACAGAGCTTAACTAAAACTGTACATCAGGGAATCGGTTTGTGACAGGAAATTATGGGAAAGAGTAAATAATGTTTTTTGAATGTCTCTTCAATAAGGTAGATTGATTTGTGACACTGAGATAAAAGAGATTAAGATACCAGAGAGACGTGGTTACAGGGTGTACAAAAGGTGGACAGAAATAGTCAATGGGTCACAACCTTGTGGATATTCAGGCAAAATGGGTAACACTAACAATAATGGGTAAGAAAGGCATTACAGAGAAAGCATTTGGTCTCAGATCATGAAGTAGAGTCAGTCTGAATGTAAATTGTGGCTACTACTTGCCAAGGACACAAGCAGAAGAACAGTTTTAGCTACCGAACAGCATTCCCTTGTTCATCACTGCGTTACACAGGAACTCACTGGATTTTTTTTTAACAAACACATTGTGATAATTTGGGGAAACTTCAATATTCCCATAATCTGGGACACTCACACTGACAACAGTGATATTGGAAGAGGAGTTCAGAGAATTTTTTTCAGTGTTTCTTTGAATAACAAATTGTGCAATTGGTTAGGGATGTAACTATCTCAGTGCGACCGTTGTGTGATCAAACTTAGTGAATGAGTAATGTCACCTGCAGAGATCCTCAGGGAAATTGTGATAAAATGCAGTTTAAATAAATATAAAGTTTTAAAGTGAATCACAGAAAGGACAAGCTACAACTAGAAACAAAAACAGCCAATTACTTTGGTTTGAGAGGAGAACTGACCAAGGTAAAGAGGCGAAACAGACAGAAATATGGGTCTGTAAATGAACAGTGGAAAATATTTGAAGGAACAGTGTAAATCACTCAAAAAAATAAGATTCCATTGAAACAGACAAAACCTCAGCAAGGCCCCTCACTCAGGACAAAATGTATCATATTAGATTATGAGGCTTAGAAGATCACCAAAAATTACTTAAAATCGAGAAGGGAGATTGTGTTATAGGAATAAGTTTTAAAGGGATTGCAAAGGGTCTGCTAGCACGAGGGCAGCAGTGGGAAGGGGAATCACTGCCAGGTTATAATGTCACAAAAGGAACAGGGAGAGGTGAAGGTGCCGGAGGTGGTGAGAGTGTTACAGAGAGTGGTCAGGGTGTTACAAAGCCAGTACGGATTGCTGCAGCTGTGGGGGTTTGCAGAGGTAGGGAGGGACATAGGTATTTTTATTTATTCATTCATGGGATGAAGGTGTCACTGCTAATTACCCAGAGGACAGCTCAGAGTCAGCCATATTGCAGGGGGTCTGGGGTCACATGTTAGCCAGACCAGGTTAAAATGTCAGATGTTATACACAAAAGGTCAGTGAACCAGATGTGTTTTTCCCACTGATCAACAATGCTTTTATATTGGCATGACCAATGTCTTGTACAGATACAACATGACGTCCCAACCCTTTCTCTTCATGCTCTGCCCAATGAAGGTAGACATCCCAAACGCCTGCTTCACCAGCCTGCCTACCTGTGACACCACTTTCAAAGAATTGTGTACCTGCATCCCCGTGTCTCTGACTGACAACACTACCCAGGGCCCGAACAGTAACTGTACAAGTCCCACCCTGGTTTGTTTCACCAAAATGGAACACTTCACATTTATCTTATTAAACTTTATCTGCTATTCTTCAGCCCACTCTCCCAGCAGTACTGTCCATCCTGCTGGATCATAGACAACTTTCTTCACTGTCCACTTTACCACCAATGTCAGTATCACCCAAAAACCTTCCTTACCAGGAAACCAATATTCCCATCCAAACCATTTATCCAAATGACAAACAACAGAGGACCCACTACACCGCTGGTCACATGCCTCCAGTCAGAAAAAACAACATGTCTCTCATCACCCTGTCTCCAACCATCAAGACCAATTTTTTGTCCAGTTGACTAGCTCCTCCTGAATGCCATATCCTTTTACACTGATCTGAGTTTATTACTCAGTTTACCATATGACACGTAGAACACAGAAAAGTACAGAACAAGACCCTTCGGCCATGAGACATGCCAATCTTTTATCTGACCGTAAAATTAAAAAAAAAGTGGCAGATAGAGTTTAATTCAGGAAATGCAACGTTCTGCATTTTGGGAAAGCAAATCTTAATAGGACTGATACATGAAATGGTCAGGTCCTCGGGAGTGTTGCTGAACAAAGAGACCTTGGGGTGCAGGTTCATAGCTCCTTGAAAATGGAGACCCAGGTAGATAGGATAGTGAAGAAGGCGTTTGGTATGCATTCCTTTATTGGTCAGAGTATTGAGTACAGAAGTTGGGAGGCCATGTTGTGACTGTACAGCACATTGAGTAGGCCACTGTTGGAATATTGCATGCAATTTTGGTCTCCTTACGATCAGAAAGATATTGGGAAACTTGAAAGGGTTCAGAAAAGATTTACAAGGATGATGCCAGGGTTGGCGGATTTGAGCTGTAGGGAGAGGCTGAACAGGCTGGGGATGATTTCCTTGGAGTTTCGGGAGGCTGAGGGGTGACCTTATAGAGGTTTACAAAATTATGAGGTGCATGGATAGGGTAAATAGACAAAGTATTTTCCCTGGGTTTGGGGAGTCCAGAACTAGAGGGCATAGGTTTAGGTTGAGAGGGGAAAGATATAAAAGAGATCTAAGGAGCAACTTTTTCACGCAGAGGGTGGTACGTGTATGGAACGAGCTGTCAGATGAAGGGTGGAGGCTGGTACAATTGCAACATTTAAGAGGCATTTGGTTGGGTATATGAATAGGAAGGCTTTGATGGGATAGGGACCGGGTGCTGGCAGGTGGGACTAGACTGGGTTGGGATATCTGGTCGGCATGGACGGGTTGGACCGACGGGTCTGTTTACGTGCTGTACATCTCTATGACTCTAACTTCCATACCCTTCATTTTATTATCATCCATGTGCCTACCCAGAAGTATATTAAATATCCCTGATGCATCTGCTTTTACTGCCACCGCTGGCAGTGCATTCCACACAGCCACCACTCTGTATGTAACGACCCTACCTCTGAAATCTCCACTTAACCATCCACTAATCACCTGAAAATTATACCCCCTGTAATAGCTATTTATATGAGCGTAAAAAATATCTCTTATTATTCACTCTATGAATGCCTCTCATCACCTTGTTCACCTCTGCCAAGTCGCACCTCACCCTTCTTCACTCCAATTAGAAAAGCCGTAGCTCCCTCAACCTTTCTTCATAAGACATGCCCTCCAGTACAGGCAGCATCCTGGTAAATCTTCTTTTTACCCTCTCTCAAGTTTCCACATCCTTCCTGTAATGAAGGGACCAGAACTGAACACAATATTCCAAGTGGGGTCTAACCAGGGCTGTAGAGAGCTGCAGCATAACCTCACCGCTTTAAAACTCAATCCCCAAACTAATGAAATCCCACAAAATATATCCCTTCTTAACAAGCCTATCAGCGTGGGTGGCTACTTTGAGGGATCTATGGACTTGGACCCCAAGATCCCTCTGTTTCTCCACACTGCCAAAGATCCTGCCTTCTGCATTCAAATTCAATCTTCAAAATGAATGACTTCACACTTTTCCAGATTGACCTCCATCTGCCACTTCTCGACTCAACTCTGCATCCTGTCAATGTCCCGTTGCAGCCTACAACAGCCCTCCACACTGTCAGCCACGCCACCAACCTTCGTGTCATTGGCCAGTCTACTAACCGACCCTTCCACTCACACATTCAACTTATTCATAAAATCACAAAGAGCAGAAGTGCTGTGATCACACCCTACAGAAAACCACTGGTCACTGAGTTCCAGGATGAATTATTTCCATCTATCGTCACCCTCTGTCTTCTGTGGGCCAGTAATCCTGTATCCAGACAGACAGGTTTCTCTGTATCCCATGCCTCCGTATTTCCTGAATAAGCCATAAAGGTGTTTTGTCACATTCTTAAAAGATTCAATAAGACTTTTAAGGCATGACCTGTCCCTTATACAAACATGCTGACTATCTCTAATCAAACTATGGTTTCCTCAGGAAAAATAAATCCTCTCTCTCAGAATCCTCTCCAATAATCTGCACACCACAGACATAAGACTGACAGGTGTGCAATTCCCAGGATTATTCCTATTCCCTTTCATGAACAAGGGAATAATATTTTCCTGCCTCCAATCAACTGGTCCGACTCCAGTGGACAGTGAGGGTGCAAAGGTCATCACCAGGTGCGTAGCAATCCATTCCCCCGCTTCGTGCAGTAACTTTGGACGCATCCAGTCTGATTCAGCGACTTATCTATCCTTATCTTTTACATCCTCCTTCTTAACATCCACCTGTTCACGTACATTAGCCTGTTTCACGCTGTCCTCACAAACAACAAGACACTTCTCAGCAGTGAATACTGAGACATAGTATTCATCAAGGACCTCCCCTACCTCCTGTGACTCCAGACACAAGTTCCCTCCACTATCCCAGATTGGCCTTATCCTCACTCTGACCATCCTCTTGTTCCTCACATAAGTGGAGAATGCCTCACAGTTTTCCTTAAGCCTTCCCAAGAAAGCTTTTGCATGCCGCCTTCTAGTTGCCCTAAGTCCATTCCTTGGTTCCTTCCTGGTACCTTCAGGGAATCTCTACAGTATGGAAACAGGCCATTTGGCCCAACACCTCCATATTAACCCTCCAAACAGTATCCAACCCAGCCCCATTCCCCCACCCTGTTACTCTCCATTTGCCCTGACTAATGCACCAAACTACCCATCCCTGAACACTATGGGTAATTTAGCATGGCTGAGTCACCTAATCTGCACATCTTTGGATGGTGGGTGGAAACTGGAGCACCTGGAGGAAAGACACGCAGACACGGGCAGAATGTACAAACTCCCCACAAACAGTCACCTGAGGCTCTCATCGAAATGGAGTCCGTGGTGCTATGAGGTAGCAGTGCTAACCACTGAGACACCGCGCCACCCAATGTAACTCTCTGGAGCCCTGCCTGATCCTTGCTTCCTCAACCTTAAGTTAGCTTCTTTCTTCCTCTTGACTAGATGCTGAAGTCCACGTGGACAACGCTAACTGCTCTGCCTTCATCTATCCCTTGTCCAACTCCTCAAAGAGTCAATCCAGTTTGTGAAATATGGTTTTCCTACTCACAAAGCCATGCTGACCATCTCGAATCAGCCTTTGCCTTTGTAAATATACATAGCTCCTTTCTCTCAGAATCTCCTCCAACAACTTCCCCATCACTGGGCACACTGAACTGTAATTTCCTGGTTTTTCCCTGCAGTCCTTAAGTGATGCAACAGCCTTAGCCTCCCTCCAGTCTTCCGGTACCTCACTGTGTCTGTTGATAATATAAATATCTCTGTAAGGGACACTGCAATCTCTTCCCTAGCTTCCCACAATATTCTAGGATCGACCTAATGAGCTACTGAGAATTGATCTACCTTTATTTGTTTTAAGATTCCAGCACTTTCTCTTCTCTGGTGAGGATTCTTTCCAAGACATCGCTATTTACTTCCCCAAGTTCCCGAGCTTCCATATCTTTCTCCACAGTAAATACTGACAAGACTGTTTTGTCTAATATCTCACCCATCTCATCTGGTTCCACACATGGGTGACCTTTTGATCTTTAAAGGGACCCTATTCTCTACCAAGTTACTATTTAGCCCTTATTAAAACTTGTGTAAAGGCTTCTGATAATTCAAATACACCACATCCCCCATACCACTACACCCCTCCTACACCCTTACAACTCTGCCATTTGTATTCACACAGACAAATTAAATCCAACAGGCTCAGGAACAAATTCTCTTTTATCAACTGTGTCTCTAAATGGCCAGTTATTGTATACTGACTTATCCTTTCTAACAATGTCAGTATGGTCCCGACTTACTGTCAGGGGAGGTGGAGTAGGTTGTGGTTGAACCCATTGAAGTTTAGATAATGAGAGAGAAATGTAATGAACCATCCAAGATTCTGAGGGGCTCTGATCGGGCAGATGCTGAGAAGTTAGAAAATAGAACAGTAGAGCACAGCAACAGGCCCTTCGGCCCACCACGTCTATGCTGTCCATGATGCTATTCTAACTCATACAATCTGCCTGCACATGGGCCCATATCCCTCTATTCTCTTCCTGTTCATGTTTCTGCCTAAATGCCACTTCAAAACTTTACTCACATTTCTGCTTCTACCACCTCCCTCAGTAACATCCACTCTACGTAAAAAAAACACTTTGCCTCACACACCTCATTTAAACTTTCTCTTTTTCACTTTAAACCTCTGCTCTCTAGTATTTGAAACTTACACACTGGAAAAGAGATTCTGACTATCTACATTATCTATCCCTGTCCTAACATTATATCCCTGTACCTGGTCGCCTGTCAGCCTCTGATACCCTCACAAATCAATTCAACTTTGTTTAATTTCCTCTTACACACCTAACATACCCTTAAAAACCCAAACATAGGCAACGTGCTGATAAACACCTTTTTTACCCTCTCCAAAGCCTCCACATCCTCCCTATTGTGTGGAGATGAGCACTGCATACAGTTCTCCAAATGTGACCAAACAAACGTTTTATACAATTACAGCATCAGATGCAAACCACTACACCCAATGTTGTGACCGATGAAGGTCAGTGCTCCATTTGCTTTCCTTTCCATCTGAAACACTTCTGTTGCCATTTTCAGGGAGTTGCTGACTTGCACCAATATCCTTCCGTAGATCAATATCCCTCAGTATGCTGACTTCCTTCTTGAATTTGACATCATCTCACACTTGTCCAGAATAAACTCAATTTGCCATTTCTGTCTATCTCTCCGAATGTTCTGTAACTTCCTGCAGATTTTAATGAATCAGGGAAACAAGGGTTTTGTGGAAAAGGCAGGAAAGTAGAGTTGAACAGTATCAGCTCAGCCATGATCTGACTGAAGGGCACAGTATACTCAATGGGCCAAATGGCCTCATTCACCTGCTACATCTCATGGTCTGAGCACAAACTCAGTACGTCCTGCATAATATTATGGGTCTCTGCTCACAAAACTCCTTTATAATGGGATTATTGGATATTTATTCGTACACAGCATTTGATCTACAAATATGACATTATGTTATAGAAAACTATCTCGCATACAATCCAGGATTCTATCCGTTACAGCACTGATACTCATTGCAGTATCAGTCGGCATGGAGACCACTGTCACACACAGGTACTGTACTGCTCTTGCTACAAGTACATTCAGTGTCCTGACTGTAACCACATTGACATTCTCATCACTGGTTGGTGCCTACTATAGAATTCCTGCTAACGGTTGCTGCTGCTTGCTTATTCTCAGCTCCACTTTTCATATTCAGATCCACATGATTGTCTCATTAATGCATTAACCTCATCCTTCCTTCACAACTTGTTGACTTTTTGCCTAGTCTGCCTATTGGGATGAGATTAGTTTGGGATATCTGCTCACCATGGATGGGTTAGACCGAAGGGTCGGTTTCCATGCTGTACATCTCTCTGACTCTAATGACTCTATCCCAACAACCCTTCAGTATTCACTTCCCAGTGATGATCAATCATCAGCTACATCTCCGGAATGACAGTTCCATCATATCTGTTCACTGTCATTCCATCTGCCTTAATTTCCTCTTACACACCTAACATACCCTTAAAAACCCAAACATAGGCAACGTGCTGATAAACACCTTTTTTTGCTCTCTCCAAAGCCTCCCCATCCTCCCTATTGTGTGCAGAAAGTCATTCCTCAGTAGTGGGGGATTGAACAGATGGGTAGAGATTGCAGAGATATGGAGGCTTACAGGGACTCGAGGATGTTAGTGTTAAACAGAATTACATCTGGTCAAGAATGTCAGTGGGACAAAGGGGTTTGGAGAGTGGAGGAATTTACAGAGATACAGGGAGCTGGATTAGATTCTGGAGATAGGGATAGGGATGGAGAAAGGAAGAGGTAGGCAGACTGAGAGGCACAGACAGGGGGCTGTTTCATCTAGGAGAGTATTGTGTATACTAACAGAGATATGGAAGGTTGTCGTGACTGAAGACGTTTATAAATATAAGGTGGCTTCTAGGCTCTGGAGGCTACATGGATCGGAAGGCAATGGGGAATACCAGGTTACTGGGGTGGAGACAGTTACACAAATGGGGAGGGTTGTACAAACTGAAGGAGGTTCCTGTGGTCGCGAGGGGTATGGTGTCGGGAATGAGGGTGAAATTTAACAAGATAAAGATCAAAGAATTAGAGAAGGACAAGGAGATTACAATTTTTTCACAGCTAAGGAAGGGTTGTAGGAGCTGGAGAAGATTACATAGGTAGGGACCGATGGAGAGGTTAAAGATAAATACATTGACAGGGAGGATGGTGTTGTTGGAAAGGGCTTACAGGGATAGACAGGACAGTCAGCGTTTACAGGCATGAAGGAATTGAATATCTACTGCAGAAGTTTAGGAATTAGGATGTTAGGGATTGGAGAACCTGACAGAGACAGAGGGAATGGTGAGGAGATTCCAAACAGAGGAAGGATTATCGGGACTGGAGGATATTACAGAGACCACTAACACAGCATGGGCCAGGATTGATCCCTGCGATCCCCTGTGCTGTCGCACTGAGGACCAGTGCAGCAGAGGTGAAAGCAGAACCCTCACAAGATGGTGGGAATGAAGCCTAGAATGTTGCTGTTCCTTGCCCAGCTCTCTATCTATGTCCTGTCTTCCAGGTCTGAAAGTAGAAGTCTACCACCCCCACCCTGTGCTGTTTACTGTGAGTGATCTTACCGGCTGCAGGATTAGCTGAAGGCTCCAGATCTCCCTCTCCATCTCTCTCTCTGGCTGACCAACCAGCTTCAATGAGGTGATGGATGAGACAGGAGTTAGGAACATCCTGATTACCTGCATGAGACAGAAATAGACAGAATGGGGAACTAGACTGATGTAATGAGGATAACTCATGCAGAGTGGCACTGAGTCCAGCAGAGATCTCAAAAATCCCAGTCTCCATTCCTTGTCTGTGCCGCTGCATCTCTCTGGAGTGGACAATTCTGTTGACTCAGGATCTCAGACCATCTGTAAACGGGAGAAATGCTGACAGAGGCAGCAAATAGACCGACACAGCGAGGGATACCACATGGGGGGATACTGAGTGATATCACATTATTAGACGCTGTATTAACAGGGAATTGTTTGAATTTGTAACAAAGGCACTGGGATAATTGTGAAGGAATTCAACCTTCCTATCTCATCATACCGTTAGCGGTGGCTCACAGATGCGGCTGAATCTCTCCCATTCTCAGTTGGGGTGTGGGGTGTGGGGGAGGAGTCCGGAGTTGGCTGTACAGACCGATGTGGCCTTCCACAGACTCTGTTACACTTGGGGCAGAAGGTGGACATGGGAAGAGGGTGGGTGGGGCGTTGGTGTGGCAGCGCTCTCCTTGTGCTGTTTTCTGCTGGATTCCCATTTTCCCCACAGCAAGTCTCGAGGTGCTCAACACCTTCCCAATGCTCCTTCCACACTTCGAATGGTCTTGGCCCAGGACTTAACAGATTTGATTAAGAAATGAAAAAAAAAGATCAATTCTGAAGAAGCTAGCGTTTAGAAATGTGGACGCATTTGTTACAGAGATCGCTACGGATTCTCCTAGTAGGAGGAGTGCAGTAGGAAGCGGAAACATTGTCAGATGATAGGAACAGGGAGAATGACTTGCTGGAGGTGGTGAGAGTGTTACAGAAGGGGCAAAGGCCTGAAAAATGTTACAAAGCCAGTACGATTTGTTTGCAGAAGTAGGGATGGAGATATGTATTCTCATTGATTCATTCGCGGCCTGAGGATGTCACCGGATGGACCAGCACACATTAACCCGCTGCTAATTACTAGAGGCAGGTCAGAGTCAGCCATATTGCTGTGGGACTGGAGTCACATGTGAGCCAGACCAGGTGGGAATGCCAGATGCCCCTCCCAAAAGGACAAACGTGAACAAGTTGATTTTTTCCAGATAATCTACAATGTTTATATGGCTGCCTCACTAATGTCCTGTACAGATACACCATGACATCCCAACTCCTAGTCTCAATGCTCTGTCCAATGAAGGGTAACCATCCCAAACGCCTGCTTCACCAGCTTGTCTACCTGTGACACCACTTTCAAAGACCCGTGTACCTGCGTCCCTGGGTCACTGATTGACAACACGACCAAGGGCCCGAACATTAACTGTACAAGTCCAGCCTGGTCTGCTTTACCACAATACAACATCTTGCATTTCTCCACCTGTTCTTCCTAACCTCACTGGCCCAGCAGTATTATTAATGCCATTGTACTCTTCGATAACCCTCTTCACTGTCCCCTTTATCACCAATTCAGTCTCACTTACAAACTTGCTAACCATGGCTCCTGTATTATCATCCAAACTGTTTATATAAATGATGCACAACAGTGACCCAGCACCGAACCCCATGGCACACCGTTGGTCACAGGCCTGCAGTCTGAGCAGCAACCCTCTGTGAAAACGCTCTGTCTCCTACCGTCAATCCTGTTTTGTATCCAGTTGGTGAGCACTCCCTGGTTGTGGGTGATCTAAACTTACTAACCAGTCTGTCATGCAGAACTTTGTCAAAGGCCTTGCTAAGGTCCATGGAGACATCATGTCCTGCTCTGGTTTGATCTCTCACTTGTCTACCTCTACAGTCAGGTTTGGGACATGATTTCCCGTGCACAAAGCCATGCTGACTGTCATTAATCTGTCCTTGCCTTTCAAATGCATGATGATCATTTCTCTCAGAATCTCCTCCAACAACTTACCACCCCTGCTGTCAGTCTCACTGGTCTGTAATAGCTGTCAATGATACAAATATCTCTGAGAGGGGCCCTGCAATTTCCTCCCTCCCTTCTCACAAGGTGCTGGGTTACTTCTGATCATGTTCCAAGGTTTTATCTAACTTTTTGCATTTTAAGACATCCAGCACCTCCTGTTCTACAATGTGCATTCTTTTCAAGACATCACTATGTATTTTCCCAAGTTCCCGAGCTTCCTTGTCTTTCTCCACAGTAAATCCTAATCCAAAATATTTGTTCAGTATCTCCCCCATCAACAGTGATTCCACACAGACAGCCTCATTGACCTTTCAGGGGCCCTATTCTCTCCCGAGCTAATTTTTTGCCCTTGTTTAAACTTATCAAAATGCTTCTGAAATGTCATATATCCCTCTACCGCAGCTAGCCTCCCCTACCCTTATCTATTCTGCCATTTATGGTCACATCAAAATATAGAATCCAACAGATTTAAAATATTCCCTTTTATAAAATCATGTGCCTCCCATTGTTTCTAAGCATCCAGTTCTCATTTATTGTCATCTCCTTTATAACACATTCCTGCACATTCCCGACTTACTGTCAGGCTAACACTATTTGATTTCAGACTCTCAGCAGAAAGGGTTGAGGGAGTTCTTGTTGACCAATCTGAAAAAGGTAGCTTACGGATCAGCAGATAATAGAGAAGGCAAATCAAATGCTGGCAGTTATTACAAAGGGAATGTCTCAAAATAGGGAGGTCTTGCTAAACTGATGCAAGGTACAATTCAGACTACACCTAGATTATAATGAACAGTATGCGTGCCCTAAGGAAAGATATTCTTGTATTAGAGGCAGGCCAGGGAAGGTTCACTCGGCTGATCCTGGTGATGGTGGGATTTTCCAATGATCAGAGGTGGAGTAGATTGACCTGGAACCCATTGGGGTTTTGAACAATGGGAGAGAAATTGAATGAAACATCCAGGATTCTGAGGGGCTTTGACAGGGTAGATGCCGTTAAGTTAGAAAATAGAACAGTACAGCAGAGTAATAGGCCCTTTGGCCCACCAAGGCTGTGCTGACACTAATGCTATTCTAAACTAATCCCATCTGCCTGCACATGGGCGATATCCCTCTATTCTCTGCCTGTTCATGTTTCTGTCTAAATGCCACTTCATAACTTTGCTCTCGTTGCCACCTCTCCCACCTCCTGAGCAGCTTCCATCCTCTCGGTAAAGAAAACTGGCCTCATTCATCTCACTTAAAACCTCTCACTCTCACCTTAAACCGAGGAGCCTCAGTATTTGATATTTCGACATTGGAAGAAGGATTCCAACTATCCACACTATTCACACCTCTCCTAACGCTATATAACTGTACCAGGTCACCCCTCAGTCTCCGATACTCTCGCAAAACAATCCCTCTGTTACACCCTCCCCAGAGCCTCCACATCCTTCCTGTAGTGTGGCGATGAGAACAACACACAACCTTCCAAACATGGCCGAATGAAGTTTCATTCAGTCACAACATGATATGCAAACGTCTCCACTCAATACTGTGACCAATGAAGGTAAGCATACCATACTCCTCCTTTACCACCACATCCTCCTGTGTTGTTATTTTCCGGGAGCTACGAATTTACATCCAAGGTCATCTGTTTATCAATGTTTCCAATTAGTCAATTGGTGCACCTCTCTCTTTCATTTGACTTCATAAATTCATCACTTCACACTTGTCCCGATGAAATTCGGTTTGCGATTTCTCTGCACAGCGTCCCAGCTGACCTACACACTGCTGCAACCTTTAACACTCTTCCTCACTATCCACAATTCCCCTAACTATCCCTAATCATTACATGTCTTTCCAAATGTCGTCTGCAAAATACTAATCAAACTGCTGACCTTTTCATCTGAATCACAGATAGAAATTACACACAGACATCGCAACACTGATCCTTGTGAAACACCATTGGCCACAGACGTCCAATCAAAAATTGACCACTCCACATGCCTCTGCCTACTATCACCAAGAAAATATTGTATATAACTTAACAACGAGCATGGATTGTGATTTGATCTTCCAGATCCCCCTTGCTATTTGGAGGCTGTCCATTCAAACTGACTCTATATTTTGATTCCCTGATTAAATTGGCTGTCTCACTAATGCACTGACTGCATCCTTTCTTCACAACAAAACGGGATTTTGTTTGGATTTTTTTGCTGATCCTGCCTAAATCCCTACAACCCTTCAATAATCACATCCCTGTCATGGTCATTCTGCAGCCACCCCTCCACAATAACAGTTCGATCATATCTGTTTTCTTCAGTTAATGCTGTCATTCCATCTGTCTTGTTGCAAATGCATGGCGCGTGTCACCGAGAGAGGGCCTTGGAGGGATGGGTAGAGGTCACACAGTGGGAGAGATGTTTGGAGGCGCGACAATGTTGCGGGGTTAAACATAGTTACAGTTGCTACAGAATGTTCGCAGGAGAAAGCATTTTATTGTTTGGAGGATGTTAGAGAGATAAAGCGTCTTTGATTAGACTTCAGAGAAAGGGATGTGTGTAGGGCTGTGGATCGTGACATGACAATATCACAGTGATAGGAAGGCTGGTATGGACTGGAGAATATTACAGGGAAAGGGAGGGTGGTATGGACTGGAGAATGTTGCAAGCACATGAAAGATGATATAGACTGGAGAATGTTGCAGGGATAGGGAGGAAGTTGTAGACTGGAAAAAAGTTAGAAAGAGAGATGATTTCATGCACTGGAAGGTATGTCAGAGAGAGTGAGTGGTGTGCATGCTGCAAGATACTACAGGGATAGGGAATCTTGTAGAGACTGGAGGAGAGAGTCGTAGAGAGGCTTGTGAGAGACCAGATTTACTTATGAGCATAGGATGTGCTACAGTGAGCAGCGTCTTTTGCAGATATAAATGAGTATACAATGGCCACAAAGCAGTCACACCTATATGTATAAAGGAACTGAAGGTATTGAAGAGATTACACAGACTTGGAGTGTTGTACGCAGTGGAATAGATTAAACTGATAGGGTCGGTTTTAGAGACTCAACAATCTTAGGAAATAATGGGGGTTCCAATGGTGAGAGCGGGTTTCAGCAAGGTGGGTGATATAGACCTGAAGGAGCTTTCACAGATAGTGATGGCTTTCGGGTCTGGTGGGGGCTGCAAAGTAATGGGGATTGTAGAGACTGAGGCATTTACACAGATAGAGAGAGTATCAGTGCTCGGCAGAATTCACAAAAACGGGTAAGCAGGACGTGATAGAAATCAGAAGGGTTGTATCAACTTGATGGTGTACAGAGACAGGAAATGTTATGGGAATTGAAGCAGCTCACCATGACAGAGGGACGCATGGAGACTGGAGATGTTGCAGAAAGATTACTATGTTTAATTGTATAGATCTCCACATAAGTCTGTCCTGGTTCTTTCTTTATGTTTCTCAACGGCTTCATTACGTTTCTGGTACTAATCCATAAGCACTTACAATAGCCTGTTTGACATGTGCATAATCTCTTGACCACTCATGAGACAGCGCTGCAAATACCTCACTGGCTCTGCCTAGCCGCTTAGACTGAACTAGCTTCACCCACAAGACCTCAGGCCACTCCATCTGTCTATCCAATTTTTCAAATGAAGTACAGAGGTCCTTGAAAGTCGAGTCACAGGTAGATAGGATAGCAACGAAGGCACTTGGTATGCATTCCTTTATTGGTCAGAGTATTGAGTACAAGAGTGGGAGGTCGTGTGGTGGGGAGATATTTGGGGGAGTGACATTGGTTAGGTCACGTTTGGAAAACCGTGTGCAATTCTGGTCTCCTTCCTATCAGAAGGATGTTGTGAAACTTGACAGGTTCAGAAATGATTTACATGGATGTTGCCAAGGTTGGAGGATTTGAGCTATAGGGAGAGGCTGAACAGGCTGGGGTTGTATTCCCTGGAGCGTCTGAAACTGAGTGGAGACCTTACAGAAGTTTACAAAATTATGAGAGGCAAGGATAGGATAAATAGACAAAGTCTTTTCCCTGGGGTTGGTGAGTCCAGAACTATAGGGCATAGGTTTAGGTTGAGAGGGGAAAGATTTAACGAGAGCTAAGGAGCAAATATTTCACACAGAGGGTGGTACGCGTTTGGAATGAACTGCCAGAGGAAGTGGAGGAGGCTGGTACAATTGCAACAGTTGAAAGGCATCTGGATGGGTATATGAATAGGAGGGGTTTAAAGGGAGATGGGCCAGGTGCTGACTGGTGTGACTGGATTAGCATGGACAAGTTGGACCGAAAGATCTGTTTCCATGCTGTACATCTCTATTATTCTCTGACTATAATTGCCGAAGTTTCAAATCACTGCAGGCAGATAGTGATCGATTTAGAATTGTAAGGTCTTTTGGGGGTTACATAGTTTGGGAGGATTGCAGGGACTTGATGTTGTATATGGAAGTTGGGTTGTCGGGACTGAAGATGGGAATAGAGACAGAGAAAACTGCAAGGGGATTACTGAGATCTGGAGGTTCGTGGTCTCTGGTGGAAGTTCCATGTAGAGGAATGTTTTGTGGAAATGCGGGACCTTGGAGAGAGAGGCAGATTTGAAGGGGCTGGACGGGTTTACAGATGCATGGAGAAATGTAGTGACTGGAGCATACAGAGTGGTAAGGGCTGTAGGAGATGCAATAATTTAGAGGGACTGTAGAAGCTGGAGAGGTTCTCACAGACAAGGAGGATTGTAGGAGTGTGAGGAATGTACACAGGTAGGAGGTTGGAGCATTCTCAGTAATTAGTGGTTTGGAGCACTGTCCAGACTGGTGGAGGTTTCAGAATGAGGGAGGGATAGAGCAAAAGGAAGCAGTTGCAGAAAATCGGGGAACAGAAACATGTCACTTCGGTGCTGTGTCACTGAGGGTCATCAGGAGGAGAGTTGTCCTCATTAAAATGTACAGATCCTCAGGGGAATGGACAGGGTGGATGCTGAAAGGATGGTTCCTTCCACTTATGGGAGAGAGACAAACAAGCAGACTCTGTTTGACAAAAGGTGGAGAAAGGGAACGTTGTCTTTTTCTTCCAATGGCCCAAAACTACTTCAGGTTTGTTCCCACACAGCTCAAAGGAAAGCAATGCGATAACATTGGTCATTTAGGATTGCAGGAGATACAAGACCAAGGCCAGGTTGGAAGGGCTGGAGGGAATGAGAGAGAAGGGAGATGTTCAACAGCTGGAAGGGTTTCCAGGGAGTGGACACTGTCAGGACTGGAGAACATGACACTCTCACTCATGAGAGGGGGAGAACGATATGGCACAAGGTCAAAGACAGCAGGAGGAACCCAAGCTCCATACCTGTTATTTACTCAGGGAGCTGCTCTCACCCAGTCTGGTGCTAAGCCTCACAGCTGAAAATGTGTTGCTGAAAATCGCAGCAGGTCAGGCAGCATCCAGGGAACAGGAGATTCGACGTTTCGGGCATAAGCCCTTCTTCAGTAATGCCCAAAACGTTGAATCTCTTGTTCCCTGGATGCTGACTGACCTGCTGCACATTTTCAGCAACATATTTTCAGTTCTGATCTCCAACATCTGCAGACCTCACTTTCTCCGCTGAGCCACACATACAAATAGAGTCTAGGTTAGAATGGTTGCTGGAAAAGCATAGCAGATCAGGAAGCATCCGAGGAGCAGGAACATCGACATCTGGCACAACGTTGATTTTTCCGCTCCTCGGATGCTGCCTGACCTGCTGTGCTTTTCCAGCATCACTCTAATCAAGACTGTGATCTGCAGCATCTGCAATTCTCACTTTTGCCACATACAAACAGCATGAGGTTTCCTAGTTCCTGGTGCTCAGGGCCCAGTGCACTCACCCCTGAACCAGTCGGTGAGGTATTTACACAGTTACACATTGTCCAGAAACACTGTGTCCGAGCTGACATCAACTGGTAAACTGACACTCTACCAAGCACAGACTATCCGCACTCAGATTCCCTGGTCATACAATCCTCTGAGTGATAGTCTGTAGAGAACAACAGAATCCACGAATTCCCGTTGCATGGGTCAGGGTCAATGATACAAGTTTCATTCTTTCAAAAATGGCAACTCCTCAATCCCTGTATCTCACAAAACTGCCATTTAAAAATATTAAAATAAAGAACATTCTGAACGAAGGCTTTGATGAGGTGAGCTGTGGTCAGTCCTGTAGATCTGGAGGTTACCGGATATATTGAGAGTGCTTCCTACCAGAGCGCCACCAGGTCAATCTCAGGCACACAGGGAGAATGGGCAAATAGATTCACATCTGAACTCACACCTCCCAGCCTGGGAACCTGAACTGTGCACAGCCATTCCGGTAAAGATCTCTACAAACAGGACATCAGAGCCAGAAGACTGGAGGTTGGATATCGTGTTGCTACTATTTAAGGAAGGCAGTAAAGAAACGCCAGGTAACGATGGACTGGTGAGCCTGACATCGGTAGGCACGTTGTTGGAGGGAATCGTGAGGGACAGGATGTACATGCATGAGTCAGGGTCAAGGACATGCAAGGACTGATTAGGGATAGTCAACATTGCTGTGAGAGTGGGAAATCATATCTCATAAACTTGATTGAGTTTTTTGAAGAAGTAACATAGAAGATTGATGAGGGCAGAGCAGTGGATGTGATCTATATGGACTTCAGTCAGGCGTTCAACAAAGTTTCCCATTGGAGACTGGTTAGCAAGGTTAGATCTCACGGAATACAGGGAGAACTAGCCAATTGGTACAGAACTGCCTCAAAGGTAGAAGACAAAAAGTGGTGGGGGAGGGTTGGTTTTCAAACAGGAGGCCTGTGACCAGTGGAGTGCCACAAGGATCGGTGCTGGGTCCAATATTATGCATTATTTACATAAATGATTTGGTTGTGAGCATAAGAGGTATAGTTAGTAAGTTTGCAGATGACAACAAAATTGGAGGTGTAGTGGCCAGCGGAAGAGGTTACTTCCAATTACAATGGAATCTTGATCAGATGTGCCAATGGGCTGAGAAGTGGCAGATGGAGATTAAGTCAGATAAATGCGAGGTGCTGCATTTTGCGAAAGCAAATCTTTGCTGGACTTATACACTTAATGGTAAGGTCTGACAGAGTGTTGCTGAACATTGAGATATTGGAGTGCAGTTCATTGCTCCTTGAAAGCAGAGTCGCAGGTAGGTAGGATAGTGAAGGAGGCATTTGGTATGCTTTCTTTTATTGGCCAGAGCATTGAGTATAAGAGTTGGGAGGTCATGTTGTTGCTGGACAGAACATTGGTTAGGTTACTTTAGGAATATTGTGTGTAATTCTGGTCACCTTCCTATCGGAAGGATGTTGTGAAACTTGAAAGAGTTCAAAAAGAATTTACAAACATGTTGCCAGGATTGGAGGGTTTGAGCTATAGAGAGACGTTGAATAGACTGGGGCTGTTTTCCTTGGAGCATGGAAGGCTGAGGGTTGACCTTACAGAGGTTTATAAAATCATGAGGGGCATGGAGAGGAGAAAGAGACAAAGTCTTTACCCTCGGGTGTTGGAGTCCAGAACTGGAGGGCATAGGTTTATGGTGAGAGGGGAAGATATAAGAGATTTAAAAGACAATTTTCTTTTCATGCAGAATGGCCATGTATGGAATGAGCTGCCAGAGGAAGTGGTGGAGGCTGATACAAAGACATCTGGATGGGTATATGAATAGGAAGGGTTTGCAAGAATATTGGCCAGCTGCTTGTAGGTGGGACTAGATTGGATTGGGATATCTGGTCGGCATGGACAGGTTAGACCGAAAGGTCTGTTTCCATGCTGTACATCTCTTTGACTCTAGGATCGGCTGAATGGTCCAATCAAAAATGATCTGTGGTTCAAATCATAACATCCTTCATGTCCCACAACACATTCTTGGTCCCATCCTGCAGGTTCTATGAATCCCTGTCCCTCTAACCTCCTGCATGATCCAGGTCCTTCCTACATTAGTACCATCCTCCAGGTTCCTCAGCCCTTCCTACCTCTGTAACATGGCCCAGTCTCTACAAATCTTCCCTTCTCTGCAATGTTCCCCATAAGGGCAGTGGAGGCTGGTGGCATTTACAAGAGTTAAGGAGGGATATCGGGACTGGAGAATTTTGCAGGCATTAGGAATATAGGGACTTGAGGAAGTTTCACAGTTTACGAGTGTTGTAAGGACTGTGAGAATTTACAAAGATTGGGATGGTTTCAGAATGGAAGATTCTGCAGAAAAACTTTACATGTTTTAAGGCAGGATTCTTAGCAGTGTACACAATCAGAGGGATCCCGTGTCCCTGAAGTTACCACCCAGTTTGAGAGGGTGTTAAAAAGGCATATGGTGTGTTGGCTTTCATAAGCAGATATGGCTAAGACCCTAAACAAATTTTTCACTCCAGAACTTACTGTGGACAAAGACTGGGGAACTCAGGGAACAAGAGTAATACGTTAGACCACATTTGGAGTACTCTGTAATTCCAGTTTCCCTGCTATAGGAAGGAGTTTGTGAAGCTTGAAAGGGCTCAGAAAAGATTTACAAGATGTTGCCAGGGTTGTTGCTGAATAAGCTGGGGCTATTTTGCCTGGAGCATCAGAGACCTTAAAGAGGTTTATATAAACATGAGGGGCATGAATTGGGTAAACATTCAAGGTCTTTCCCTAGGGATTGGGAAGTCCAAATCGAGAGGGCATAGGTTTAAAGTCAGAGGGGAAACGTTTAAAAAGGGACCGAAGGGACAGCCTTTTCATGCACATGGTGATGTGTGTATGGAATGAGCTGAGAGAGAAAGTAACGGAGACTGATACCTTTTAAATTGTAATTGTATCTGGATGGGTATATGAGTAAGGGTTCGGAGGTACAAGGGCCAAATGCTGGTAAATAGGAAAAATGTATTTAAATCTTCTGGTCAGCATGGATGAGTTGGACCAAAGGGTCTGTTTCCATGCTGTAATCTCTATGACTTGAAAAGAGGGCATGTTATGGAAGAGGTGGTGCTTGTGGTTTTAAAGTGCATCACAGGACATTGTGGGATGCTAGGGAAGAAATTGAGGAGCTACTAGCAAGGGTATTTGTACCATTGACAGCCATGTGTGATGGGCTGGAAGGCTGGAGGGTGACATAGTGGGCAGTAAAAGAGGTTTTCTAATGTTACAAAGGGATCTTGATGAAATGGGTGAATGGACTGAAAAACTGCAGATGGAATTCAATCTGAATAAATGTGAGGTAATGCATTTGGTAAAACAAACAAGGGTAGAGCTTATACAATTACTTTTCGGGCCTCGGTTAGTGTTTTAAAGCAGAGGACCTCCGGGTTCAGGTACATAATTCTTGAAGTTTGCATCACAGGATGGATAAGACAGTGCTTGGCATGCCTGACTATTGCTCAGTCCATTGAGTGGAGGATTTGGGACGTGATTATGATATTGTACGGACATTGGTGAGGACTCTTCTGCAATACTCTGTCCAGTTCTGGTCGCCCAGTTATAGGGAGGATATTCTTAACCTGAAGGGTGTTCAGAAGAGATTTTTCAGGACATTGCTGGGTATGAAAGGCTTGAGTTCTGAAAAGTGGCTGGATACGCTGAGTTTTTTTTCACTGGAGCCTGGAGGTTGAGAGGTGACCTTATGGAGGTTTAAGAAAAAAAGTTGGAATATTGAGACAGTTAATGGTAGTTACCTTTTCCTTAGGATGAGGGAGTCTCAAGGGGAGGGGCCACATTTTTCAGGTAAGAAGAGAGAGATGCTAAAAAAAATAAGGGGCAAATTGTTACAGAGGGTGGTTTTGATATAGAATGAACTTCCTGAGGTAGAGGTCGGTGCAATTACAACGTTTAAAAGACATTTAGTTAAGTACATGGATAGGAAAGGGTTGGAGGGATATGGGCCAGCAACAGGCAGCTGGGACGAGTTTAGTTTGAGATTATGGTTGGTATCAATTGAAGGGTCAGTTTCTATGCTGTCCAGCTCTGACAACAATATCGTTTTGTTCCATTATTTAAGGAAGACTGCGATGGAAACCCAGGGAACTAAAGATCAAGTCGCCCAATGTCAGTATTAGGTAAGATGTGGAAGTGATTGTGCCAGACAGGAGTTGTGTGTGTTTGGAAAGGCAAGGATTGAGGAAAGATAGTCAGCACGGCTTTGTGTGTACAAAGTCAGGTCTCACTAACTTGATTGCTTTTGTTGAAGTGGTGACCGTACAGCAGGACCTTTGACAGGATTTAGCATGATATACAAGTTCGTAAGATTAGATCACGTGATCAGGGACAGCTAGTCAACTGGATACAAAATTGGCTTGACAGTAGGAGACAGAGGGCGGTGGGAGAGGGTTGTTGTTCAGACTGGAGGCCTGTGACCAGCAGTGTGCTACAAGGATCGGGCCTGGGTCTACTGATGTGCATCATCTACATAAACGATTTGGCTGAAAATACAGAAGTCATTGTTAGTAATTTTGTGGATGATCAAGTTAATGGCGTAGTGGGCAGTGAATACGGTTATCAAAGGGGATATCGACCAACTGGGTCAGTGGAACAAGGCATGAAATATGGACTTTAATTCAGGTATTGAGTTTTGGACTGACACAGTTAATGGTACAGCCCTGGGTAGTGTTGTCGAACAGAGACAGACCAAGGGGTGCAGTTACATTGTTCCTGGGAAGTGGCATCATAGGTGGACAGGGTGGGGAAAGCAGCATTTGGTACACTTACCATCATTGGCCAGCGCTTTGATACATGAGTTAGAGATATTTGTAACATTGTCTTCAATATTTCCCTTGGACACAGGAGGTTTATAAGGGGTGACCTTATAAAGGTTTATTAAACCATGCAGGGAGTAAGAATGGTGAATAGCCAATGGTAAATGAGTCTAAAACTAGAGGGTATAAACGTGACGTGAGAGAGCAAAGATTTAAAGAAGGAGCTGAGGAGCAACATTATCCACAGAGGATGGTGCATTGACAGAATGCACTGCCAGGGCCACATGGACGAAACAAGAACAATTGCAACATGGAAACGAAATTGAGGCAGGTACATGGAGAGGGGAAGGTCTGAAGGGACATGGGCCAAACACAGGCAAATGTGACTCGTTCAGTTTTGGAAAAATGGTCAGCATTGATGACTTGGACTGAAGGTCCTGTTTTCATGCAGCATGGCCCTGTACACAGTTAAAGAGGAGGAGAATACTGAGATAAGGCATTTTGCAGACACTGAAGCAAGCTATAGCCTTAGGGAGATAGTCTGGAATGCGGTACGTTTAAAATATGTGGAGGGCCTATATGGAAAGAAGGAGGTTACAGAGATAGGAACTGTTATAGGAGTTAAAAATTATTGAAGACACTGATCCACAAGACATACCATAGGTACAGTGTTGGAGAGAACACAGAACAGAAAGATCCCAGGCAGCATTCCCACCCTCTCATGGGAGGCCTGCTTTCCCCTCTGTTGTACCGATGCTCACTAAGACAGCACAGGCCTGGATTGATAACTGTGAACTCTCTATGCTGTCTCAGTGCAATGTAAGTTAAAGTAGACGTGGTGATTGAGATAGAGGTGTGCCTGTACTGTGTTCCCCCTCCAGCACTGTATCTATGTCATGTCCTGTTAGCTGATGTTTGGAGCCCTCCCATTGCTCCCTGCTCTGTGCACTGTGAGTGATCTTACCTCACTGCAGGATTTATTGAAGGCTCCAGATCTCCCTGCCCTTTGTCTCGCTGGCTGACCAACCGTCTTCAATGTGGTGACGGACCAGACACCCAGCAGTTGGGAAGTCTATCGAGTCAGGAACTTCCTGAGTACCTACAGAAGACAGAAAAATAGACAGAATGGAAAGTTACACTGATGTAGTGAAGGTTACATGTGTAGAATGGCACTGAGTCCTACAAAGATCTGGAAAATCCCAGTCTCCATCCCTGGCCTGTACTGTCTGGAGTGGAGAATTGTGTTTGCTCAGGATCTGGAGTAGCTGCAAGAGTGAGAGACGCTGACAGAGGCAGCAATTAGACCCACACAGTAAGGGATAGCACATGGAGAGATACTGAGTGATAGCACCAGAGTGCAGGAAGGTGTCAGGATCAAACAATTGTGACAAGAGGATAGGTTTAGCTTCATGATGCACTGCTATAACTGGTCAGGAATGAGCAACCTGTGAGCAGGCGAAGTGATGGCCTAGTGGTGTTATTGCTAGGGCATGTATCCAAAACCTCAGCTAATGTTAAGGGGAGACAGGTTTGAATCCCACCGTCTGAAATGGGGGAATTTGAAATCAATAAAATCAAATATTATAATTAACAATCCATAAAAATGTATGAAACCATTGCTGACTGCAACAAACCCACACACTTGTCCTTTCGAGAAGGACATCTGCCCATCCTCACCTGGTTTGCACGACATACCCACAGCAAAGTATTTTCCAAATCCAAATAGAAATTGGAACAGCATGGGGATGTGGCTGAAGACAAGCAGAAAGGAACAGGGTGGGATTAGGTTTAATTGGAACTCTACATCAGCGAATTGGTTTGAGATAGGAAATTGTGGGAAAGAGTACAGAATTTTTCTTTTCTGCATAGACAAAGTCTCTTCAATAAGGTAGCTGGATTTGTGACACAGAGATGAAAGTGATGTAGACACCAGAGAGATGTGGTTACAGGGTGAACAAAAGGTGGGTAACGCTATCAATAATGGATAACAAAGGCATTAGATAGAAAGCTGGGGGCGGGGGGTTGTCCTTAAAAATATGAACAGGCAAACAATGGTCACAAATTATCCTTAGCAGATAATGTTAAGGGTAAGGCACAAGATATTTAATAAGTACAGTTAGAGTAAGAGGATCCCCAACTAAGCAGTGGGGGCTGTTAGAAACCAAAGGGATAATCAGTGCATGGAGCCAAAGGAAGTAGGTGAGGTCTTCAATGAATACTTCCCAGCTGTATTCACACAGGAGAGACATTGTCGCCGGGGATTTCAGTTGGGATGGTGAGGTTCTGGAACATATTAAGATCAATGAGAAGGAGGCATTAAATGTATTCACGGGCAAAAAGGTGTAGAAATTCCCAGTAACAATAAAGTATATCCCAGGCTGTAATGGCAGGGAAGGGACCAGATTGCTGGCCACATGTGAAGTGCCGAATGACTGGAGGATCGCTAATGTGGTTCCTTTGTTCAAGAGTAGCAGTGATAGGCCAGGTAACTACAGAGCAGGTAGTCCAACAGCAGGGGCAAGGGAAATTATTGGAAACAATTCTGAGGGACACAATGAATCAACATTCCAAAGGACAGGAATACATTAGGGATTGTCTGTATGGATTTGGTAGAGGATTGTCCTCTGACATAGATGAGGGCAGTGCAGATGATGTGGTTTACATGGAGTTTATTAAGGTCTTTGACAAGGCCCCACATGGAAGGCTGGTCCAAAAGGGAAGAGCCCATGGGATCCAAGGCAAGTTGGAAAATTGGATCCACAATTGGTGGAGGGTGTCTTTCACGATTGGAAGCCTTTGCCCAGTGGGAATACCACAGGGATCTGTACAGGAACCATTGCTGGTTATTATGTACATTAATATCTCGCATGTGAAAAGAGAAGAAATCATTTGCAGATGACATGAAAGGTAAGGGTGCTGTCTACAGTGAGGGGGATGGTCTCAGGCTGTAGTCTGATATCGATCAGATGATAAACTGAGCAGAGTATTGGCAGATGGAGTTTACTTCTGATCACTGTTGGAAGTTTAATAAGTGAACGATATCCATCATGAATTGTAGGTCCTCCTGGAATATTGAGGAACACATGGACCTTAGTGGACAAGACCCTGGATGTCTGAATGTCTGAAGGTGTCAGCACAAGCAGACAGGGTGGGGAAGACACCTGAACTGGGAGCAGGAGGGGGGACCCATATACTGGTGGGGAGAGTTGCTGGAGCTGCTCGAGAGGATTTAAACTCATCTGGCAGGGATGTGGGACCCATAACAGTTGTAAGGCCAGAAAGAAATTTGAGGTTGGTACAGATGTTCAAGAGAGCAATATAAATAGACAAGGCAGGCAAGAACATAGCAGGCAATGAGGGAAAATTGATGGATTAAACTGCATTTATTTCAATGCAAAGGGCCAGACAGATAAGGCAGCTGAACCCAGAGCATGGATGGGAACATGGGACTGGGATGTTGTAGATATTACAGAAACACAGCTAAGGGAGCAACAGGACAAGCGGCTCAATGTTCCAGACGACAGAGTCTACAGGAAGGATAGAACAGGAGGCAAAACAGGAAGAGAGCTGGTGGTTTTGATTGGGGAAACATCCCAGCAGTACCTAGAGGGAGTATTCATGCAGGATCGCCCAGTTAAGCGATATTGGTGGAACTAAGAAATAGAAATTGGTCATCAGTTTACTACGGTCATACTACAGCAATAGGCAATGGGAGATGAAGGAGCAAATATGTCAGGAGATCTCAGATATCTGTTAGAATAATAGGGTTGTAATGATAGGGGATCTTAACCTTTCCAAACCTGGACTGGGATTGCTACTGAATTAAGCATTTGGATGGAAGGAATTTGTTAAGTGTGTTCTGAAAACTCCCGTCATTATGTAAATGGCCCAACTGGAGAATGGGGCTAAACCTGACCTCCCCTTGGGAAACAAGGTCGGGAACGGGACTGAGGTGTTAGTGGGGGAGCCCTTTGGAAAGTCACCACAATTGTATTAGTTGAAAATAGCAATGGAAAAGGACAGATCTGGTCCACAAGCTCAAGTTATACAATGGAGCAAGATAGTATTAGACAGGAATTTTTAAAGTAGATATGGGGAGGCCACTTGCAGGTAAAATGAAGTCTCGCAAGTCGGAATATCTTAAAACCGAGATAAAAGGAGCGTTCAGCGCCAGCATGTTCCTGTTAGTGCGCAGCTCAATGCTGACAGAATTAGAAAACACTGGCTGAGTTTCGAGGCTCTGGTCAGGAAAAAGGGGGCACATGTCAGATATAACTGGCTGACTCAAGGGAATCTCTTCAGGAGCATCAGGGCTGTAGAAATCCACTTAGCATTGAAATCAGGAATGCAAAAAGGCGACATAAGATAACTTTTTCTGCCAAATCTAAGGAGAATTGAAAGAGATTCTACAAGTGTATTAAGAGCAAAAGAAGAGCAAGGGACAAAACCGGTATCCTCAATGATCAATGAAGCCAAAGATGTGTGGAATTACAAGATCCAAAACAAATATTTCACTTTGGAACTAACTGTGAATAAATACTGGGGAGCTCAGGGAATTCAACAGTGTTTTGACCAACTACTATTGGAATACTGTGTGACATTCTGGTCTCAATGCCATCGGAAGGATGTTGTGGAACACGGAAGGGTTCAGAAGAAATGACCAAGGATGTTGTCACAGTTGGTAGGTTTGCGCTCCAGGGAAATGCTGAATAAGCTGGGGCTGAATTCACTTTAAAATCATGATGATCATTGATAGGGTCAATAGACAAGGTCTTTTCCCCAGGCTGAGGGTTTCCCAACCGACAGGACATAGCTTTACAATGTGAGAGGAACTTTTTAAAGGGACCTAAAGGACAATTGGTTCCTGCAGAGTGTATGGAATAAGCTGTCAGAGGAAATAGTGAAGGCTGATAGAAATACATTTAAAAGGCATGTGGGTGGGTGTATGAATAGGAAGGGTTTAGAGGGATATTGGCAAAATTCTGACAAATGTGACTAGATATGTCATGCAGGAGTTGGCCCGAAGGATCTGTTTCCGTGCTATACATCTCTATGACCCAATGTCTTGAAATGAGTCCACATTATAGAAAAGGAGGTGCTGGAGATTTTAAAACACAAAGATAGATAAATCCAAAGGCCCTGATCAAATGTACCTCAGGACATTGTGGGAAGCTGGTGAAGACATTGTAGGGCCCCTAGCAGAGATATTTGTACCATAGAGAGCTATGTGTGACAGGCTGATAGACCGGAGGGTGGCATTGTGAACAGTGAAGAAGGTTTTCTGAGATTACAAAGGGATGCTGATGAAATGTGTAAATGGCTGAAAAACTGTAGATGGAGTTCAATCTGAATAAATGTGAGGGAATGCATTTGGTACAACAAACACGGGCAGGGCTTATACAATTAATGGTAGGACCTTCGGGAGTGTTGTAGAACTCAGGGTTCAGGTACATAATCCTTTTAAGTTTGCAACATGGAGAGACAGGATGGTTAATAAAAAAACTTGCTTACCACACTTGCTTTCACTGCTCAATCCTTTGGTCCTCTTCTGGAATACTGTGTCCAGTTCGGGTCGCCCAGTTATAGGAAGGATGTTATTAAGCTGCAGAGGATTCAGATGAGATTTACTGGGATGTGGCTGGTTATGGAGGGTTTCAGTTATAAAGAAAGGCTGGATAGGTTGGTATTTTTTCATTGAAACCTGAATGATGACAGATGACCTCACAGAAGTTTATAAAATAATGAGGGGGATAGATAGAGTTAATGGGAGTTGTCTTTTCCCATGGTCAGGGGAGTATCAAGACAAGGCACTACATTCTTAAGTTGAGAGGAGAGACATTTAAAAAAAAGTACATGGGAACACATTGTCACAGAGAGGGTTGGATGCGTGAGGAATGAACTTCCCAAGGAAGGCATGAATGTGGGGACAATCACAATGTTTAAAGACATTTGGATTAGTATAGGAATAGGAAAGGTTTAAAGTGACATGATCCAGGAAGAGGCAGGTGGGACGAGATCAATTTTAGAGTATTGGTAGTGTTAACTAAAAAGTGCGGTATGACTGTCTGACTGAGGTTATAATGTTAATTAAGAAAGGCTGCAAGAGAAAGCCAGGGAACTACAGACTGATGAGCCAGACATCAGGGTGGGTCAGTTGTTGATGGTCATTCTGAGAGGTAGGACTTACATGCGTTTGGAAAGATAAGGACTGATTATGGACAGCCAGCATGGCTTTGTGCTTGGGAAAACATGTCCCACAAACTTGACTGGAGTTTGTTCAAGATGTGACCGAGAAGATAGATGAAGGCAGAGCAACAGACGTTGTTTTTGGCTTCAGCAAACCCTTGGTCAGGTGTAGCATGATAGATTGGTCAGTAAGTGTGGCTCACAAGGGATCAGGGAGAGCGAGCCAACTGGATACACATTGGGATGACAGTTGGAGACAGAGGGTGGTGGGAGAAGGTTGTTGTTCAGACTGGAGGCCTCTGACCAGCAGTGAGCGTTAAGGATTGGTGCTGGGACCACTGTTGTACATCATTTACATAAATGTTTTGAGTGAAAATATAGGAGTCCTTGTTATTATGTTTGTTGATACCAAAATTAGTGGAAGAGTGGACATAGAATATAGTTGTCGAAGGGGATGGTAATCAACTGGGCCAGAGGGTTAAGGAATGAAAGATAGAGTTTAATTCGGGTATTGAATTTAGTTCAGACAAACCACGGAGGACTAACACAGTTAATGGTAGGGCCCTGGGCAGTTTGTCGAACAGAGAGAGACCAAGGGGTGCAGTTACATTGTTCTTTGGAAGTGGCATCAACAGGGGGACAGGGTGGGGAAAGCAACATTTGGCACACTTGTCTTCAGTGGCTTGAGTACTGAGTACATGAGTTGGAGATATTTGCAACATTGTCGTCAATATTTCCCTCAGGCAGAGGAGGCCACGGGGTGTCCTTATAAAGGTTTATGAAACAGTGTAGGCCCTAAGTAAGTGAATTGCCAAGGTTAGGTGAGTCCAAAGCTAGAGGCATAAACGTGAGGTGACAGAGTAAGAATTTAAAGAGGGAGCTGAAGAACAATATTTTCAACAAAGAATGGTGCATAGACGGAATGGACTGCCAGAGGAAATGGTGAAAACGAGTACAATTACAATATGGAAAAGACACTTGGGCAGGTACATGGAGAGGAGAAGATTAGAAGGGATATGGGCCAAACACAGGCAAACGCGACGCATTCCATTTCGTAAACGTAGGCCGAAGAGTCATGCCGCACAGAAACAGACCCTATGTCTCCAGTTGTTGGAGGAGGAGACTATCGAGACAAGGCATGTTGTAGAGACTGAAGCACGTTACAGCGATATGGATGGTCATCTGGACTGAAGGTTTCAAATATGTGAAGTAATTGGTGAGAGGGGAGGAGATGACAGAGTTAGGAACTGTTGTAGAAGTTAGAATGATTGAAGACACTGGTCCACAAGACAAGCCATAGATACAGTTTTAGAGAAGGAATAGGGAACAGAAAGATCCCAGGCAGCATTACTACCCTCTCATGGGAGGCCTGCTTTCCCTCTGTTGTCCTGATGCTCACTAAGACAGCACATGCCTGGATTGATAAATGGGAACTCCCTATGCTGCCGCAGTACAAGAAAACTTAAAGTAAAGATGGTGCTTGAGCCTGGGGTGTGACTGTACTGTCCTCCTCCTCCAGCACTATATCTATGTCATGTCCTGTTAGCTGATGTTTGGAGCCCTCTCATTGCTCTCTGTCCTGTGCACTGTGAATGATCTTACCTGGTGGCAGGATTTATTGAAGGCTCCAGACCTCCCTGACCTTTGTTTCTGCGGCTGACTAACCATCTTCCCAACCAGCAGTTGGCAACTCTATTGAGTACCTGCAGAAGACACAGAAATAAGCAGAATGGGAAATTAGACTGATGCTGTGAGGGTTACACATGGAGAATGGCACTGAGCCCACAGAGATCTGGCCTGTGCTGCCTCATCTCTCTGGAGTGGAGAATTTTGTTGGCTCAGGATCTGGAGTAGCTGCAAGAGTGAGAGATGCTGACAGAGGCAGCAATTAGACCCACGCAGTGAGGGATCCCACATGGAGAGATACAGAGGGATATCACCAGAGATCAGGATCAAATAATTTTGCAGGAAGAAATGGTTTTGATTCTTGTTGCACTGGGATGCTCAACCTGTGAGCAGATGAAGTGAGAGCCTAGTGGCATTATTGTGAGGCAATTTATCCAGAAACTCAACAAATGTTCTCTGGACACAGGTTCAAATCCCACCATTGCAAATGATTGAATGTGAATTAAATGTTTCATGTCTATAGTGAAGTAATCTAAAATGGGACTGGGATATCACAGGTATTACAGAACAACAGCTGAGGGAGGGACAGGACAGGCAGCTCAATGCCCCAGATGCTGCAGGAAGGACAGAAGGGGAGCTGAGAGAGGAGGAGAGCTGCTGGTTGTGACTGGGTGAAACATCACAGCAGGACTGAGAGAGGAGATTCCTGCGGGACCGCCCAGTGACGCTGTGTTCATGGAATTCATCAATAACAATGGGTCTTCCCTTTCCTCTGATGGTTCTACAGACCCCGAGAGCCCCGCCCTCCTGCACCTTGACCTTCTCAAGATGGCGACCCTGCGGCCCGCTCTCCCTCTTCCCTCAAACTAATGGCGGCCGTGACCCTGGGCCGCTTCCCCGATCAGAGACCGCCACC
This sequence comes from Hemiscyllium ocellatum, assembly GCF_020745735.1. Taxonomy (NCBI): domain Eukaryota; kingdom Metazoa; phylum Chordata; class Chondrichthyes; order Orectolobiformes; family Hemiscylliidae; genus Hemiscyllium; species Hemiscyllium ocellatum. The sequence continues at coordinate 13,645,616 of NC_083429.1, forward strand.
TCCTTCCCCGGGCCTGGAGGGGCTTTTTTGTTGTTTTTTAACCTGTATTTGGGACTTGTGAATTCTCTCCGCTCCTTTCTCCCAGCGAGGCTCCCACACCCCGGCTCTGAGCGCCGCTCTCTGAAGCCGATCGCAGCCGCTACCGGAGAAAGCAGCTCCATGTCTCTCTCTGTCCTGATCAGTGTGACACTGCGCATGCTCTGCATGGAAACCAAACTGCGCATGTGCCTGAGGTTATTGGTCCGTTTATGGAGAATGACCACCCTGGTACTTTTGCTCTTACCCAGAATAATTTTGCTAATCCTCTCTTCCACTTCCCTAGAACTCTGTGGAGGCATATAAAAAACTCCAAGCAGTGTCACCTCTCCCCTTCTGTTTCTAACCTCAGCCCACACTAACTCAGGAGACGAGTCCTCATGAAAAGCTATCTCAGCCACCATTATACTATCCTCGACTAACATGACTTGCATGCACCCGTTGCAGAACTTCAAACTCCATGAGGCAGCCATACTCTCTATCACAGACAGACTCAGTCTGGAACCTCCTCTGTCCTTAAGACCTTATACACTGCCTGCACTCCTCCATTTCCCCTTTGCATGTTCCCTTTCCAACCTGCCCCATCTGCATCACTCCACAATTGGAAGTGTCAAGGGCAGAAGTCTGTCAAATCGTCTCCCTAACCTATTCTATCCTCCTTTAAGATTTTTTTGGAAATCATTCTGCTTAATCAATGTTTTGATCATCCATGAAGTACCTTAGGAGATTTGTCATTGTTAAAGATTCCATACAATACGAGTAGTTGTTGTTTTTGCCATACATTAGGAGAAACAGGAATGATGCATTCAAAATTCTAACAAGAAAGTCACTGATAGGTGCAGTGTATATGCCACCAAATAATAACATCATATTGGGATGGGCAATAAACAAAGAAATAACTAATGCCTGTAAAAATGGTACGGTTATTATCATGGGTGATTTTAATCTACATGTATTTTGGTCAAACCAGCTTAGTCAGGGTAGCTATGAGGAGTTCATTAAGTGTATCTGTGATATTTTACTTGAACAGTATGAAATGGATCTACAAGGGAGCAAACTATCCAAGATCTGTCCCTCTGCAATGAGACAGGAATAATTAGTGACCTCAGAGTTAGGGATCCTCTCGGAAGAAGTGATCACTGTATGGTTGAATTTAATACATATGGAGACTGTGAAGATAAAGTATAATTTCCGGGTCCTGTGCTTGGACATGAGGAACTACAATAGAATGAGGGAGAACCTTGATAACGTAGACTGGAAACAAAGATTTTATGGTGGGACAGTTGATGAGCAGTGGAAGATTTTCAAAGACATTTTCCAAAGTCCTCAGCAAAGGTATATTCCAGTGAAATGGAAGAACGGTAAGAAAAGGTGTTCTCTACAATGGGTATCTAAGGAACGTGATCAAATTGAAAGGCATACAAAGTGGCCAAAACCAGCATGAAACTAGAACTGGGAAAACTGTAAAGGTCAACAGAAAGCCACAGAAGAGCTGCAAAGAAATGTAAGCTCGAACATGAGAAAAATAAACTAGCACAGACTATAAAGACAGATGGCAAATGTTTCTATAAACATAAATAATGAGAAAAGAGTGGCTAAAGTAAACGTTGGTCTTTCGGAAAAAGAGAAGGAGCATTTAGTTACGGGACATCACAGTGGAGGATACTAATATCTTGCCAGTAATTAACAAAGACACAAAGGTAGGTGAGGATATGGAAGCTATCATTATTACAGAACACCTAGTTTTGGACTGTTGGAGGTAATTGAGCTAATAATAGAAAATTCTCTTTTCCCTGACGGAATGTATCCCAGGAGAAATAGCAAATGCACTGACAGTAATTTTTCAAAATTCACTGGACTTCATGGCAGTCTCAGCAGTTTGGAAAGCAGCAAAAGTGACGCCACTGTTTTAAAAAGGAGGTGGACAAAAGATGGGTAATTATACCCCAGCCAGCTTCTTCTCTATAGTGGGAATGATGCTTTGATCTATTATCAAGGAAGAAATAGCAGGGACTTGATAGAAATTGTCCCATTGGACAGATACAGCATGGGTTCATGAAGGGCAGGTCATGCTTGAAAAATCTTTTGGAATTCTATGAAGACATTTCAAGCAAGTTGGACAATGTGGACCCAGTGGATGCAGTGTACCTGGATTTCCAAAAGGCCTTCAAAAAGGTGCTGTGCAAGAGGCTGTTGCATAATATAAAGGTATATGGCATTAGGGGTATAGTATTAGCATGGATAGAAGATTGGATGACTAACAGGAAGCAAAGTGTGTGGATAAATGCATATTATCCTGGCTGGCAATCAGTGACTAGTTGTGTGCCTCAGGGATCAGTGTTGGGACTGCGATTATTTAGAATTGATACAGATGATTTGGAGTTGGGGACCACATTTAGGGTGTTAAAGTTTGCTTATGACACGATGATGAGTAGCAGGACAAAGTGTGCGCAGGACTGTGGAACTTTGCAGAGGAACATAGATACATTGAGTGAGTGGGCAATGGTCGGTCATATGGAATATAATGTTCGTAAATGTAATGTCATACTGTTTGGTTGGAGTAACATTAAAAAGAGATTATTAATTGAATTTTAAAAAGTTGCATTTTTGCTAAGCAGAGGCACCTGAGTATTCTACTGCATGAGGTTGGTCACCAGTTATAACAATCAATTCTGAAGGCAAATGCAATTTTGTCCTTCTATGCTGAAGGGATTGTGCTTAAAAGCAGATGTTATGTTCCAGCTGTATTGGGTGCTGGTGAGGCTACACCCGGAGTACTCCATGTAGTTGTTATCTCCTTAGTTGAGAAAGGATGTACTGGCACGAGAGGGGGTGCAGAGGAGATTAACTAGGTTGATTCCAGAGTTGAGGGGGTTGGTTTAACAGAGACGGAGTAGATTGGGATTATATTCATTGGAATTCAGAAGAATGGAAACATATAAAATAATGAATGAAATGGATAAAATAGAAGTAGAGAGGATGTTTCCATTGGCAGGTGAATCTAGGACAAGATGGCATCACCTCAAGATTAGAGGCAGCAAATTTAGGACTGAATTGAGAAGGAACTTCTTAACCTCAATGGAATTCATTGCCCAGGGAAGTAGTTGATGTTTGTTCAGTAAACGTGTTTAAAGCTAAGGTAGCTTTTTTTCAAAACAGAAATAATTAATTAAAGAATACGGTGAGAACATGAGTAAATGGTTCTTGTCCACGAAGTGATCAGCCATGATGTTATTGAATGGCAGAGCAAGCTCAAAGGGCAGGATGGCCTTCTCCTGTTCCTAGTTCTTATGTTATACATTCCTCCCTCACTCGTGACTTGGAGGTGCTGGTGTTGGATTAGGATGGACAAAATTAAAATTCACAGAACACCAGGTTATAGTCCAACAGGTTTATTTGGAAGCACTAGCGCTGCTGCTGCTGCTGCATCAGGTGGTTGTGTGTTTTTAACTTTGTCCCTCACACTTGTAACTTATGCAGAGCAACAAAAGCCAGGAAGCAGTGCGCATGCTCCAGCCAACAATGGTCACAGGATGATTGATGTCAGCGGTGGACCAATGGAAGTACAGGGGCGGGGCTGGAGGACCTGGCGAGGCGGTTGGCCCTCCGACCAATCAGAGTGAATGAGAGGCGGGACTTGATTATACCACGTGATCGTCCTCGCGGACAGCGCGGCTGTGCGGGCGCAGAGCTGTCGGTAAGGAAAGAAATAAACAGCAGGAAACGGGAGGGAAACGGTGACGGTCTAGGCTGAGAGGTTTTGCGAACATTTGGTGCACATCGGAAAAGACAAATTTGAAATTTACAGTCTCGTTTTTGCAGTAAACCGGAAAATGCCTCATTTCGCGATTGACTCGAGTCAGTGCCGCCATCTTTATTCGGGGCAACTATTCACTGGACACGTGCAGCCGCCATCTTTGTAGGGGGCAAAGTTCAGAGGGGTGTATGTGCAGCTCTCCCTGATAGAGAGTCATGGGGCAGGATTTACACATAGCATATTCACACCCAGGGAAATTGATTTTTTTTCTCTGGATTTGTTTCGTCATTCGTTTAAATGATTTGGATGTGAATAGAGGCGGTACCGTTAGTAAGATTGCTGGTGACACCAAAATTGTTGGTATTGTGGTCAGTGATAAAGGTTGTGTCAGAATACAATGGGATATTGATCAGATGTGCCAATGGGCTGGGGAATGGCAGATCGGGTTTAATTTAGATAAATGTGAGGTGCTGCATTTTAGAAAAGCAAATCCGAGCAGGACTCACACACTGAATTGTAAGGTCTTGGAGAGTCTTGCTGAACAAAGAGACCTTGGAATGCAGGTTCACAGTTCCTTGAAAGTAGAGTCACAGGTCGATAAGACAGTGAAGAAGACATTTGGTATGCTTCCCTTTGTTGGTCAGAGCGTTGAGTACAGGAGCTGGACAGTACATTGGTTAGGCCACTTTTGGAATATTGTGTGCAATTCTGGTCTCCCTATTATCAGAAGGAGGCACTGAAACTTGAAAGGTTTGAGAATTGATTTTCAAGGATGTTGCCAGGGTTGGAGGATTTGAGTTGCAGGGAGAGGCATAATAGGGACTGGGGCCATTTTCCCTGGAGTGTCATAGGCTGAGGTGTAATTTTGAAGAGATTTATATAATCGTGAGGGGCATGGATAGCGTAAATAGACAAGGTGTTTACCCTGGGGTGGTGGAGCCCAGAACTAGAGGATATAGGTTAAGGGTGAGAGGGGAAAATTCAACAGGGACCTAAAGGGCAACAAAAATTGTAACATTTCAAAGGCAGTTGAATAGGAAGGGTTCAGAGGGATGCCGGCCAAGTGCTGGCAAATGGGAATAGATTAGGTTCGAATATTTGGTTGGCATAGATGGGTTGTACTGAAGAGTCTGTTTCGGTGCTAGACATCTCTGACTGTGGGATCATAAAACTGCTCCGATTCGCCTCTGAGCACCTTGATGTCCACTTGTTCACTATCTAGCTTCCTCAGTCTCTGAGTGTATTTTTGCTCTGTTTAGTATTTTACTGTTATGTTCACAGACCTTTCAGTAAATGAATTGTCCACTGCTGCCTGGCTCCTGACCATATTACAGAGGAGGTAGTACTGGATGTGTTGAATCATATCGAGGTGGACAAATCCCTGGGACCTGTTAAGGTGTATCCCAGACATTTGTGGAAAGCTAGGAATGTGATAGCAGTGCCCCTCCCTGAGATGTTTATATTGTCATTGGTGACAGGTGAGGTGCTGGAAGGCATGTGCCATTATTTAATAAGGTGGTAAGGAAAGGCCAGGGAACAAGAGAACAGTGAGCCTGAAGTCAGTGGCAGGCAAGTTGTTGGAATGGATTCTGAGGGACAGGATTTACATGTATTTGGAAAGATGAGGAATGGTTAGGGATAGATAGCATGGCTTTGTGTGTGGGAAATTCTCTCTCTAACTTGATTGAGTTTTTTTTTGAAGATGTGACAAAGATGATTGATGAAGGCAGATTGTGAATGTTGTCTATATGGACACTGAACGATGTTCCACAAAGCAGACTGGTTAGCAAGGTTAGATAACATGAAATGTTGAGAAAACTAGCCATTTGGATACAAAACTGGCTTGAAGGTAGGAGGCAGAGGGTGGTGCAGAGGGTTGATTTGTGGACTTTAGGCCTGTGAGCAGCAGCGTGTTGCAGGAATGGATATTGGGTCCTTAAATAATTTACTTGGATGTGAATATGAGATATGGTCAGTAGGTTTACAGAAGACACCAAAATTGGAGGTGTAGTGGACAATGAAGAAGGTTAGTTCAGAATACAACAGGATCTTGACCAGATGGGCCATTGGGGCGAGGAATGGCAGACTGGGTTCAATTTAGACAAACGTAAGCTGTTGGATTTTGGAAAGGCAAATCAGGGCAGGACTTATACACTTCATGGTAAAGTCCTTGGGAATGTTGCTGAATATAGAGACCATGGAGTGCCGGTTCATTGTTCCTTGAAAATAGAGTTGCAGGTAAGCAGGCTAGTGAAGGTGGTGTTTGGGGTATGCTTATATTTATTGGTCAATGCGTTGTGAGTACAGAAGCTGGAACGTCAAATTGTGGCTGGACAGGACATTGATTAAGCCATTTCAGGAATTCTGTTTTAAGTTCGAAATTCCCTATTCTGATATTGTGAATCTTGAAAGAGTTCAGACAAGATTTACAAAGACTTTGCTAGTGTTGGAGGATTTGGGCTATAGGGAGAGGCTGAGTAGGCCAGGGTTAATTTCCCTGAAGAGTCAAAGAATGAGAGGTGACTTCATGGAGATTAATAAAATCATGAGGGGCATGGATAAGGTGAACAGCCAGGGTCTTTTCCCCCAGGTTAGGTGGGTTCAAAACAATCGCATGGGCTTACATTGAGAGGGCAAAGATTTAAAACGGATCTAAGGGGCAAGGTTTTCAAGCTGTGTGTGGTGTGTGTGTGGACTGAGCTGCCAGATGATGTAGTGGAGGCTGATACAATTACAACATTTGAAAGGCATCCGATTGGGTACGTGAAGAGGAAGAGTTTTGAATACGACGGACCAATTGCTGGCAAATGGGGCTCCATTTGTTGAGGATTCCTGGTTGGCATGGACAAATTGGACCAAAGATCTGTTTCTGTGCTGTACATCTCTATGACACTAATAAATGAAAATTAGATGTGTTCCTCTTTTGTGGAAAGCTCGCAGTAGCACAGATACTTGTTCTTGGAGATGAGAAGGTTAAGCAGTGATTTTGACCCAGTAAAAATTTGTTTCTAGGATATTTTCATTTGCAGAGAGAGGGGAATTGTTAACAATATCACAATTTTAGTAACTATTTTCAGGTAATTAGCAAATAATATGTGAATGTTATTTTATTCAATATGTTCTGAGCATCTGGAACAGTCTGAATGGCAGCTGGACAGACTCAGCAGTTATTCATAAACAGATTTGGAATTTTACATTTTAAGGGAAGATTTGGGGGGGCTATGGGCAAATGGAAAGGGAGTTGGGACCGATTTGCAGCATCTCCAGAGGGAGAGGATACATCCCAAATGTGCTGAATAGCCCCCAGCCTCTGTGCTCTGTGATACTGCCCCGTTGACTGTGAATGTTGAAGCTCATCCCAGGGCAGAGAGAGGGAGGATCGCACCACTCACCTCACAACGGGCCCCGGATGATCGATGTCAGCGCAGGCCAATAGGGCCAGAGGGCAGTACTGGAGGACCAAGTCGTCCAACCAATCGGAGTGAATGAGGGCATCCTCCAGGCTGGAACTAAAGAAAGGCACATATCGCAGAGATTTGAGAAACTGGAGACATGAGATAGGGAGCGTTCTGTGGCTGATGAGGAATTATATAAATAAGGATGAGTTTTGAGGCTGGATGAAGTGACAGTGATCAGGAGAGTTGAGGATGGAGGAATTTAGAGTTAGTGAGAATTGGAGTCATAATGTTATACAGCAAGGAAACATGCCCTGTGGTCCAACCAGTCCATGCCGACCATAATTGCAAACTGAACTAATTGTACCAGCCTCCGCTTGGTCCACATCCATCCAAATATTTCCTATTTATGTACTTCTCTGAATGTTGTTGTGGTTCTGTTCGCCGAGCTGGGAGATTTTGTTGCAAACGTTTCGTCCCCTTTCTAAGTGACACCTTCAGTGCTTGGGATGTCACCTAGAAAGGGGACGAAACGTTTGCAACAAAAACTCCCAGCTCGGCAAACAGAACCACAACAGCAAGCAGCCGTGCTACAAATCTTCTCACAAACTTATCTGAATGTCTTTTAAATATTGTAATTGTATTCACAGCTATCACTTCCTCTGGAAGTTCGTTCCACACATTTTTTTTGAAACCTTAATGTCTTTTCTCAAACCTTTCTCATCTCTTCCCAAAATGAATGCACCCGAGTTTTGAATCCCCCTCTTCCCCGGCTATCCCCCTTATCTACACTCTTTCTGATTTTAAAAAACTCTCATAAGGTCACCCCTCAACCTTCTGCACTCCATTGAAAAAATTCCCAGCCTATCCAGCCTCTCCTTATAATACAATCCCTCCATTCATGGCAACATGCTCGTCAATCTCTTCTGAACCTGCTCCAATTTAATAATATCCTTCCTATAACAGCACAACCAGATCTGGACAGAGTATTCCAGAAGGGGCCTTCCAACGTCCTGCACATCCTCAACATAACGTCCCAACTCCTGTACTCCAAGGTCTGAATAATGATGGTCAGTGTGCTGAGCACCTTCCTAACCACCCTGTCTACATGTAACACAAACTTCAAAGACGTGAAGCCCTCAGTCTCTTTGTTCCCATATCACTACTCAAGGCCCTACTTTTATTGAGTGTAAGTCCTACCCTCGTTTGTTTTGTCAGGATGTTATACTTTGCATTTATTCCAATCCAAAAAGTCCTTTTGAGTATAAATGCATTAGGAGTATAATTCAGAGGGAAATCAGGAGGCAAAAAATGGACGTGAGATAGCTTTGGCGAATAGGGTTAAGGATAATCCAAAGAGCTTTTATAAATACATGAAGAACAAAAGGCTAACTAGGGAGAAAATAAGAGACCCGCAAAGGTCAGCAAGGCAGCCATTGTGTGGAGCTGCAGGCGATGGGCGAGATAGAAAACCAGTATTTTGCATCAGTGTTTACTGTGAAGAAGTACATGGGAGATATAGAATTAGGGGAAATAAATGGTGACATCTTGAAAAATGTCCATATTACATAGGAGGAGGAGGTGCTGGATGAGTGGCTAAGGAGCTGGTGCGGGGAAAAGGATTCACGTTTTTTTGGATCATTATGATCTCCTCTGGAGTAGAGTTGACCTGCACAAGAAGGATGGATTGTATCTGAATTGGAAGGTGTCTAACATCCAGGCAGGGAGATTTGCTGGTGATACTCGGGAGGCATTAAACCAGTGAGGGAGTGGGTGTAAACCCAAGAAGATAGTGAGGAAAGAGACATGTCTGAGGCTGGTACAGTTCAGAAGTCAAATAGTCAAGGCAGGCAAGGGCAAGGCACAGAATGAAGTCGGACCGAGCAGTTGCACTGCATTTACCTCAATAGAAGAGACCTGACAGGGAAGGCAGATGAGCTTAGGGTATGACTTTGGACATGGCACTGGGATATTATAGCAATTACAGAGGCATCACTCAGGGATGGATAGGACTGGCAGCTTAATGTTCCAGGGTATAGATGCTATTGGAAGAATGGAAAGGGGGACAGGAGAGGGGGAGGAGTGGCATTTTTGATTCTGGATAGCATTATGTTTTTGCTTAGGGAAGATATTCCTGAAGTATGCCCAGTGAAGTTATTAGGTGGAACTGGGAAATAAGAAAGGGATGATCACCTTATTGGGGTTTTCTGCATGGATTTTGTCCGGGTGCTACGGTTTCCTCCCATAGTCCAAAAAGGTGCAGGTTAGGTGGAATGTCCAGGCTGAATTGCCCATAATGTTCAGGGATGTGCAGGTTGGCTGGCCCTGGGAAATGCAATGTTACAGGGGGAGGTTAGGAGGCTCTCCAGGTCAGTATCAATGTGATGGGCTGAATGACCTGCTTCCACACTTGGGATTCTCTGATTATTCTACTAGTTTTAAAATAGTTACAGAAAATAATAGACCAGATCTAAAAGTTAAGGTTCTGAATTGGGCAAAGGCCAATTTTGATGGCACAAGGCAAGAACTTTCATCTGGCCCCTGCAGCCTGCTCTGCCATTCAATAAGATGAGGACTGATCTTTTCATGGCCTCAGCTCCACTTTCCTGACCTCTCACCATAACCCTTAATTCCTTTCCTGTTCACAAATCTAATTTTGCCTTAAAGGCATTCAAGTTGATAACGTCAAATGTTGTACTCAGCAGGGAATTCCACAGATTCACAACCTTTAGCTGAAGAAGCTCCTCCTGAACTCAGTCCTAAATCTGCTCCCCCTTATTTTGAGGTTATGCTCTGTAGTTGGACCCGCCCCCAGGGGAAATAGCCTCCCTGCTTCTATCTTATCTACTCCCTTCATAATTTTATTGTTTCCTTTCCAACCTCCCATTCTTCTCAATTACAATGACGATAGAACCAGTTTTCTCAATCTCTCCACATACACCAACCCTCAACTCACAACTCAAACTAGTGAACTTCCTCTGTACCCCCTGCAGTGCCAGTACATCCGTGCTAATGGAAGGAGACCAAACCTGTACACAGTACTCCAGGTGTGGCCTCCCCAGCCCCCTGTACAGCTGCAGCATAACCATCCCTCTAGCAATGAAGGACAATATTCCCCTCACTGCCTTAATTACCTGCTGTACCTGTAAACCAACTTCCTGTGATTCATGCACAAGGACACCCAGCTCCTTCTGCACAGCGGCATGCTGCATGTTTACATCATTTCATCATCCAGTTTGCTGTTAGTCCGACAAAAATGGATGACCTCACATATCCCAACATTGTACTCCATCTGCCAGATCCTTACCCACCCACGTAACCTCTCTGTATCCCTGTGCAGAATGACAGTGGTCTCTGCAGACACTGCTCTACCTCATCTTTGTATGAAATGTGAACTCTCACGCCGTATACTTGGTCCTCAACTCCAAAACATTTGTGTAAATTGCAAACAGTTGTAGTGCCAACACTAATCCAAACACCCATTTATCCCCATTCTGTATTTTTTGTTTGTTAACCGATCCTGTATCAATGATAATTACCCATAATGCGATGCATCTTTACCTAATACAGCAGTCTTTTGTGTGGCAACTTACCGAACACCTTCTGGAAATCCAGGTACACCACCTCCCCCGAGTCCGCCTTGTCCAACGCTCTCGTCGTATCCTCAAATAATTCCAGGAAATCCATTAAATGTGACCTGCCTTTCATGAATCCATGCTGTGTCTGCGAAATGAGAAAATTTCTACCCAGATATCTCACCACTACTTCCTCGAGGGATTCAAGCATTTTCTCCACTACAAAAGTTAAGCTAACGGGTCCTTTTTGAAAAATAATGTTATCAATTTGTAGCTTCCAGTCTGTCCAAACCATCCCAGAATCCAACAAATTGTAGTGAATTGTCACGAGTCTATTTGTTATTCCCCCACCCCCACCATCTTCTTTAGTCCCTGGGATGCATTCCATCAGGGCCAGGAGACCCATCTACCTTTAGGCTGTTATCTTTCCCAACATGGCCTCTTTACTGGGAATGATTGTTTCTCTGTCCTCATCTGCCATTGCCTCCATAGTCCTGTGACAGTGAGAGTATATAGACAGTATGTTCCTGTTAAGGCCAAGGCTGGGAGATGTAGAGAATGCTGCCTGTCGAAAGAAATTGAGGGCCTGGTCAAGAAAATGAAGGAGGCATATGGGAGGTACACAGAGATGTATTTCTGAAAATCCCTAGAGGAGTATAGGGGCAGTAGGAGTATACTCGAGGTAAACCAGGAGGGCAAAAAGGGGACATGACATAGCTTTCGGAAATGGGTTTAAGGAGAATCCAAAGTGATTGTACAAATACACTAAGGACAAATGAGTAATCAGGCAGAGAATAGGTACCCGCAAACATCAAGGCTGTCTGTGGAACCGCAGGAGATGAGAGAAGTTCTGTATGAGCGGAGAGGTTTTACAAACAAAATGTGCACATCGGAAAACACAAAGTTGAACATCCCAGTCTCGTGTTTTCAGTAAACGGGGACTTGCCTCAGTGTGGCTGCACCCATGAGTACGAGTCACCATCTTTATTTGGGACAAGAATTCACTGGACACGTGTGGAGCCGCCAGCTTTGTAGGGGGCAAGGTGCAGCCAGGCGCATGTGCAGCCTTTCTCTGGTACAGAGTCATTGGGCAGGATTTACACAGAGCACATTCAAACTCAGAGAAATGGATGTTAATTTCTGGATTTGTTTCGTCATTAATTTAAATGATTTGGTATCGTAAATGAGTTGCAGGTCATATAAAATTGGAGGTATTGTGGATAAACAAGAAGGTTACCTCAGATTACTATGACATATTGATGAGATGGGGTTTAATTTTGATAAATGTGACGTGCTGCATTTTGGAAAAGCAAATCAGGGCAGGACTTATACACTGAATGGCAAGGCCCTGGAGATGTTTGCGGAACAAAGAGACCTTGGACTGCGGGTTCATAGTCTTTGCAAGTCAAGTTGCAGGTAGATAGGATGATGAAGAAGGTGTTCAGTATGTTTTCCTTTGTTGGTTCGAGCGTTGAGTATAGGATGTGGGAGGTCCTGTTGCTGTACAGGACATTCGTTAGGCCACGTTTGGAATATTGTGTGCAGTTCTGGCCTTCCGATCAGAAGGGTGCTGTGAAACTTGAAAGGTTTCAAAAAAGACTTCCAAGGATGTTGTTAGGGTTTGAGATTGAGCTACAGGTTGAGGCATAAAAGGCTGGGACTGTTTCCCCGGAGTGCCATAGGCTGAGCGGTGATGTTATGGAGGTTTATACTATCATGAGGGGCATGAATAGAGTAAACGAACAAGGTGTTTTCCCTGGAGTGGTGGTGTCCAGAAGTAGAGGGCATTGCTTTAGGGTGAACGGATAAAATTTCAAAGGGGCCTAAAGGACAACCCTTTCATGCAGTGGGTGGAATGAGCTGCCAGAGGAAGTGATGGAGACGCGTACAACTAAAACATGTTAAAGGCATCTAAATAGACACATGGTATGATTAGGAAGCGTTTACAGGGATATGGGCCAAGTGCTGGCAAATGGGAATAGATTAGGTTCGGATACCCGGTTGGCTTGGATGAGTTAGACCGAAGGGTCTGTGTCGGTGCTATACATCTCTGTGACTGTGGGATCATAACAGCTTATACTGCTCTGCTTCATCTCTGGGCTCCCTCATGACCACTTTGTCAATATCTAGCTTCCTCAGTCTCGAACAATGGGTGTATTTTTGGTCTGTTTAGTATTTTACTATTACTTTTACAGATAATTTTGTAAGTTAATTTTTCACTGCCGCCCAGCCCCTGACCATGTGCTGCTTATTAATATTTTTCTGGAAAATCTTTGACAGTCAAGAATTCCTTTTTCCAATAAGCAAGTGTATTTTCCTTCCATTTCTGACTATCAAATTCTGAACCATTTTCATTCACTGATATCCATTTTGCACTCCCTGAAACATCAACTGTGTTTCTCCTTCCACTGATTCCAGTGATTCAGTCCCAAAGCCCTGTTGCCTGTGGAGAGGGTGATGTTTGATTTTCTTGTACAGCTGCAGTTTGTGTGGTGAAGGTGCTCCCACAATGTGGTTGGGTAAGAGACATTACAGAGTATTCATTACAGCAACAGTGATGATGTGAAGATAATGTCCAAATCAAGAACAGTCTGTAGTTTCATTATCATGCTTATAATTTCGCAAAAATATTATTGCTAACTTTAGACATAAAGCCAGAGATGGTGATATTAGGTCAGACAACCAAAAGCATTGCCAAATAAGCAGTTTTGAGGAATGTCTTAAAGGAGGAAAGCAGACCTATGAAGGTTTGGCTGTGAATTTCAGACCTTGCTGCTTTGGCAACTGTAAAAGCAGCCACACAGTGGGATGACACGTCACCAGTAACTCCGCCTGTGCAGTGTCACGTGACTCGGCTGTTGGTAAATGTGGGAGACACAAACAGGGAAGGGGAGAGTGGCCTCGGAGACAGGGAGATAATGAGTCACTTTAGACTGGGAAGTTTTAATTACACTCTGTGCGGGTCGTTAGTCTGAATTAGAAACTGCCTGCAGTTTGCAGCAGATGGGAAAACGGCTGCGGTCCTGAGGCAGTGATAGTACCTGGGATATGGTCGTCATCTTTATTGGGGGCAAGGTACAGTGAGGCGCATGTGCATGTCCCCTTCCTAGGATGGGGTGGGGCTTACGATTTGAAGAGAGGTATTTACACATCAAGCACATACTATGAGAAAAGTATGTCTTTATATTCTTCCTGTACTGACTGTGAGTTTGGTTTTGTGAATTCATTTCATAGGATATCAATTCAGAATAATTGAGGCTGGGATCTCAAAGTTTTTACAGTCATTGGAGTCATCAGGATCTGAATATCATTGGCATTTAACTGTGGAAGGAGAAAGGTTTGTCTGTTCTGTCTGTGGGAAAATATCTCCAATATTTTTGTTAAGCAGAAAGATGTACAAATTCGTGATTGGATCACCCTTTGGGTGTGTGCACTGTTCTGGGCCCTGCAGCTGAGGAAGGAGATATTGTCCTGAGAGGGAGCACAGATTTATCCAAATTACACCTCGTCTCTTTGTAAGAACTGTCTGATTTAGACCCAGTCACCCACATCATGATGTTAACCTGTCAACTTCATATTTTCAATTCCCTGCAAACTTCCCATTAAAAATCCTTTTGGACTCAAATTCCAGTACCTTTTCAGGTGGAATGTTCCAGATTCTGACAACTGTCTGTTCATTCAGAAACTGCTCTGGTCAATGTTGACTCTGGGATTACAAGGGACTGAATTGAAAGATAAGATGCTGTTCCTGATCTCCCATTGAGATGCATTGGAACAGTAGAGGAGGCTGAGGGCAGTGTCGGTGTGAGCAGACAATGACAATGACAGGGCTGCACTGTGAGGGCTGCTTGGCTCAATGAGAGTGTTTTGGAGTTGGGTGTAAACAGACTGATGTGAGACAGGGAAACGGTGAAGCTGAAACTCCGTTTTAGTTCAGGCTGTTCAGAAATTCACATGGTCCCAATGGGAACCGCCAGTTTTTAAGTGATACCTGCGGAGTATTTGTTAACATTTTTAATGTATTTTTAGTGAGGGCAGTTGAGAGTTAACCACATTGCTGTGGGTCTGGAGTCACATGTTGGCAGACCAGGTGAGGATGGCAATTTCCTTCCTGACAGGACATGAGTGAACCAGATGGGTTTTCTAACAATCGACAATAGTTTCATGATCATCATTCGCCTTTTCATTCTAGATTGTATTGGATTCCGATGCTGCCATCAGCCATGTTGGGATTCTAACCCTAATCCTCGGAACACTGCACATATCACTCATCTGGCAGGAATACCATTAAGCCATTGCCTCAATTTTTAGCAATGTTTAAAAGAAAGTTCCATCATTCTACGTGTACAATGTGAGATAAAATACTGCAACGTCCATGTGTCAGCCTCTCCACAAGGTCAATCAACACAAATTTGTTTGGGGGCGAAATATTACACTTTTTTGGGGGGTGGGGTTTATTAAACAAAAATGAATCCAAATAAAAATCTGATGGCACGGACATGTAATTTCTGAAGCCGGAGGGGGATTACAGAGACAGGGAGGGTTGTGGGGCCAGAGGAGAATTACAGAAACAGGGAGGGTTGTGGGGCCAGAGGGGGATTGTTGTCCAAACATCACTGTGGTGTACATGGACTGCAGCATTTCAGGGAGGCGGTTAACCACCACTTTCTCCAAGACAAGTAAAGGTGGCCAATAAATACTGGTCTGGGCAGCAAAGGCAACTCGCAGTGAATAAAACCAAGCAGTGGCCTCTCTGAGCTGACTGGCTGTGAGGTTAAAAATCTCTCTGGAAATGGAGTGGGCAGAGAAGAGAAACAGTGACATTTCACAGCTGCCCTCAGAGAGACCTCACCCTTGGAAGTACTCAGAGCCGGGGATCAGCTCAGTGCGTTTCCTTCTCTTCAAACATCAATCTTAGACGGTTTTATTTTATTAAATCTACAATAGTGAGTCAGGTGAGGATTTCTTTTTAATGTCTTACAGTCTCTTGAGTAAATATTTAAGATATGAAATGTAAGCATTGCTATTCTCGGGCAGTATTTTTTGAGCAGTTAGACTGTGTCTTTGTCATGGTCTGTAGACTGTTAAGGCGGAGAGATGACCTGTTGTTGAGTAATGTGCTGTTCCTGTCGGATGTCGAAAATTAGGGAGAGTTTCAATGATCCTGATGATTACGTCTGCACGAAATGTGATTGAAAATCCTATTGGAATGCATGGATAGGTGGAGGAGTGATTAAAGACAGTGATGATTTGACAGGAGCCGGAGAATGTGATAGGTGGCAGTTTCAGGATTGCAGGATACTGCAGATACAGTCAGGTAGATGGGTTACCTCTGGGAGAGCTCGGAGGGGTAGGTCGGTACTGCAGTAGTCTCCTGTGGCTATCCCCATCTCAGACAAATACACTATTTTGGAAAATGTGGTGGTAATAGTCTTTCAGGGGAATGTAGCACTGGTTACTGTACCAAGTTACTGGTACTGAGACTGGCTTCTAACATAATGTGAGGTATATCCAGTTCCACACGATCGATTGTGATAGGGGACTCCCTAGTCAGGGACACAATCTGCCATTTCTGCAGGTGACAGTGAGAGATCAGAATGGGGTGGTGCTGCCCTGGTGCCAGTTTCAAGGAAGTCTCTCAGAGGGAGCAGAATCCTCTCAAAAGAGAAAATAATCAGTCGGAGGACATTGTACATTGGTACCAATGGCATAGGAAGGGGAAAGCATGGGGTCCTGACGAGCAGGTAGATTTGCTAGTGCCACTCGGGAGGCATTAAACTAGTGAGGGAGTCGGGGTAATCCTAATGAGATAGTGAGGAAAGAGGTGAGTCTGAGGCTGGTACTGTTCACCGGTCAGACTGTCAAGGCAGGCAAGAGCAAGTCACAGAATGAGATGCGTCGGACCAGTTGCACTGCATTTATTTCAGTGCAAGAGACCTGACAGGTCAGGCAGGTGGGCTCAGGGTATGGTTTTGAACATGGGACTGGGATATTACAGCAATTACAGAGGCATCACTCAGGCATGGATAGGACTAGCAGCTTAATGTTCCGGGTGTAGATGCTATAGCAAGGATAGAAAGGGGGCAACAGAGCAGGCAGAAATGTGTTTTTGATTATGGATTATGGCTGGGCTTCGGGAGGATATTCTTGGGAGTACATCCAGGCAAGTTAATTGGTTGGTACTGAGAAATAAGAAAGGATAGACCATCTTACTGGGATTGTGGTATAGACTCTCTCCCTATAGTCAGCTGGGAATTGAGACACAATTTTACCAGGAGACGTCAGTTATCTGTAAGAATAATATGGATGCAATGATAAGTGGTTTTAACTTTACCAACATAGCCTCGGAGTGCTGTAGTGTTAAGGGCTTGGATGGAAAGGTATTTGTTCAGTGCGTACGAGATCGTTTCTGATTGAGTTTGTAGGATGTACCTACTAGAGAAGGAACAAAACCTGACCTGTTTCCGTTATTCATTAACAGGATGAGGCTGTCACTGGCTCGGACAACATTTATTGCTGCGTTTACCCAGAGGGCAGTTAAGAGTCAACCACGTTGCTGTAGGTCTGGAGTCCCATACAGACCAGACCAGGGAAGGATGGCATTTTCCTTCCCTCCAGGTCATGAGTGAACCATATGGGGTTTTCCAACAATTGCCACTGGATTCCTTGCCGTCACTAGATTAGTTTTTTCCAGATATTTATTGAATTCACGTTCTCCCGTCTGTCGTGGTGGGATTCAAAACCGGGTCCCCAGAACGTTATCTGGGTCTCTGGAGTAACTGTCTAGTGATAGTTTCACTCCGTCATCGCTGCCTCTTAGGAAATGAGGCAGGGTGAGTGACTGATGTATTAGTGTGGGAGCACATCAGCACCAAAGATCCCACAGTATTGTGGCTCAGTGGTTAGTGCTGCTTCCTCAGCACCAGGGACCTGGTTTTGATTCCAGCCTTGGGCGACTGTCTTTGTTGGAGTTGGCACATTCTCCCCACTGTCTTTGAGGATTTCCTTCGGGTGTTCCAGTTTGCTCCCACAGCCCAAAGATGTGTAGGTTAGTTGGTTGAACCATGTTAAATTTCCCATAGTGTCCAGATGCAGTAGGTGAGGTTTTGGGATGTGCAGGCAAATCTCTGACTGATGTGAAAAGATCCCTTTGTTGTCTTGGATAGAGGTCAGATGGAGGTGTGGCCACATGTTTTACATCTCCCATGGCGGCGAGGGAGGGTCAAGGGTGTTGTGCATGGGTGGTGGGAGGGTGTGGACCGAACATGGGAGGTGCAGAGGGAATGGTCTCTGGGGATTGCTGATAGAGGTGGGGAGGGACATATGTCTCTGGAGGTGGGATCTGACTTTAGGTGGCAGAAATAAGAGGTTAATGTGCTGTACCTGGAGATTATTGGGGTGGAAGGTGAAGACCGCAGGTTTGTATTCTTTATTGTGGCTGGAGGGGTGAAGTAAAGGCGGAGGTGCGGGAAGTGGAGGGTATGTGTTGGAGGGTATGTGTTGATCAAGTCAGAGGAAAATTACGGTCCGTGAAGTAGGCCTTTCTGGGATGTCCTGGAGTAGAATCCAAAGAGATTAAACAAAAGATTAACTGGACCAGAGAATAGGACCCCTTAAAGGTCAACAAGGCTGTCTATGGAACCACAGGGGGTGCGAATGATATGCAAATATTTCACGTCATTTTTACTGTAGAAGAACATGGAAGCTCGAGAGTTTGGAGAAATAAACAGTGATAACTTGAAAAGTGTCCATGTTACAGAGGATGTGGTACTGAATGTCTTAAATCGCATCAAGGTGGATAAAGCCCTGGAACCTGATCAGGTGTATCCTCGAACTTTCTGGAAATCTAGGGAAGTGATTGTTGGGCCTCTCCTGAGGTATTTGTATCGTTGATAGTGACAGGTGAGGTGCCATTATTTTGAAAAAGTGGTAAGGAGAAGCCATGGAACAAGAGAACAGTGAGCCTGAAGTCAGTGGCAGGCAAGTTGTTGGAAGGGATTCTGCGGGACAGGATATCCATCTATTTGGAAAGGTAAGGAATGACAGGGAGAGTCAATGTGGATTTGTACATGCACAATTGTGTCTCACTAACTTGTTTGAGTGTTTTGAAGTAACAAAGTAAATTGATTAAGCCAGGCGGTGAATGTTGTTTATATGGACATTCAACAAGGTTCCACAAAGCAGACTGGTTAGCAGATTAGATAACATGGAATGCAGGGCGAGCAAGCCATTACAAAACTGCCTTGAAGGCAGGAAACAGAGGGTGGTGAAAGAGGGTTGCTTTGCAGACTGGAGGTCTGTGAGTAGCAATGTGCTGCAAGGATGGATATTGGGACCTTAAATAAATGACTTGGATGTGAATATATGAGGTGTGGTCTGGAGGTTTACAGAAGACACCAAAATTGGGGGTGTAGTGGACAGTGAAGAAGGTTAGTTCAGAATACAGCCGGATCTTGATCAGATGGGCCACTGGAGCAAGGAATGGCAGACGGAGTTCAATTTAGGTAAATGTGAGCTGTTGTATTTTGGAAAGGCATATCAGGGCAGGACTGTTACACTTAATGGTAAAGTCTTGGGGAAAGTTGCTGAACAAAGGGACCTTGGAGTACAGGTTCATAGTTCCTTGAAAGTACAGTCCCAGGTAGGCAGGGTAGTGAATGCTGCGTTTGGTACTCTCCGTGTTATTGGTCAATGCATTGACTGCAGCTGGTGTGATACCGTACTGTAGCTATTCAGGATATTGATGACAGCTCTTCTGGAATTCTGTTTTCAGTTCCAATCTCCCTGTTCTTTGAATCAGGCATCTGATTGGGTACATGAAGAGGGAGGATTTAGAGGATAAGGGTGAACTGCTGGCAAATGGGACTCCATTAACGCTCTCCGTTATTGGTCAATGCATTGAATACAGAAGCTGGGACGCCATATTGTGGCTGGTCAGGACATTGATTACCCACTTCTGGAATTCTGTTTTCAGTTTGAATTTCCCTGTTCTGGGAAGGATGTTGTGAAACTTGAGAAGGTTTGGACAAGATTTACAAAAAAGTTGCCAGGATTGGAGGATTTGGTGGAGAGGAAGGGGCTGAATAGGCTGGGGCTATTTTCTCTGGAGAGTTAAAGACTGAGAGGTGACTTCATGGAGATTTATAAAATCACGAGGGGCATGGATAAGATGAGCAGCCGGGGTCCTATTTCCACAGGTTAGGTGGGTCCAAAACTAGAGCACATGGGTTTAAGTTGAGAGGGCAAAGATTTAAAAGGGATCTAAATGGCAATGTTTTTAAGCTGAGTCCGGTGTGTGTATGGGAGGGGCTAGCAGATGAAGTAGTGGAGGCTGAAAAAATCACAACATTTAAAAGGCTTCCAATTGGGTACATGAATAGGAAGGGTTTTAATGGATGTAGGCCAATAGATGGTAAATGGGAATCCATTAGTTTAGGATTCCTTGTTGGCACGGACGAATTGGAACGAAGGTCTGTTTCTTTGATCTTAATATATTAAGATGCATTCCTCTCTTTTGTGGAGAGCTAGCTGAAGCATAGATAATTAACCTTGGAGCTGAGAAGGTGAAGCAGCGTTTTCGAACTGGTGCAGATTTGATTCCATGGTTTTGAATTTGCAGACAGAGAGAGGAATTGTTAACACTATCACAATTTTTAGTAACTACTTTCAAGTAATTGGCAAATAATACAAGGCGAAAATGTGAACACTATTTTACTCAGTAAGTTCTGAGCATCTGGAACAGTCTGAAGGACACAGATACAGCAGGTATTCTGAAACAGACTTGGAATTTTACTTTTAAGTAAAGATTTGCGGGGATATGGGCACATGGGAGGGGACGTGGGACAGATTTACAGCATCTCCAGAGGGAGAGAGTATAGCCCCAAATGTGCTGAATAGCCCCAAGCCCCTGTACTCTGTGATACTGCCCCATTCACTGTGAATGATGAAGCTCATCCAAGGGCAGGGAGAGGGATTAGCCCTCCACTCTCATCACAATGGGGCCTGGCTTGATTAACGGCAGCTCCAGACCAATAGGAGGAGAGGCTGTGTTGTCCTGCAGCCAATGGGATTGAATGAGGGGTGTGGCCAGCAAGACAACACCTGTCCATGAGCTGTGCAGGTGCAGTGTCACTGGGTGGGGGTGGGAGAGACAGCAGAGACTGGGACAGAGGCTGTTGGACCTGAATTACAAACTCCCGGTAAATTAAAATCAAAAGAACTGCAGATGCTCTAAATCAGAAACAACCAGGAGGTTCTGGAAAAGCTGAGCAGGTTTGGCAGCATCTGTGAAGAGAAATCAGAGTTGAAGTTTAAGATCCCGTGTCCCTTCCACAGAACCGATGTTACTGAGGAAAAAAATATAGTTGATATGCAGAAGATCGTGTGGGGGAGGATAAAAGGAGTAAAGGATAGGTTGGAATATAGTGAGAAGAACGGTTGGATAAAGGAGTAGATAACGATCTGGCTGGAGGAGGGTGACTAGCTGTTAATGGAGACTGTTAGTGGCTAACCATAGGTAGTGTGTAATGACAGGCTGTGAGAACAAGGCCTGGTGAGTGAGGTAGGGGGCTACGACATGAGGTTGTTAGCCTATGGTTATCCACTAACTGTCTCCATTGTAAGCTGTTGCCCGCATATATCACTCCACGATTGGAGCTGCCGAGGACACAAACCTTTGGAATATCCTCCCTAACCCCCCACTGTCTGGCTTAAAGATTTATCTAAAATCCTTCTCTTTAATCAACGTTTCCATCATTCATGAAGCATTTTAGGAGATTTGTCAATGTGAAAGGCTCCATGCAATGCCGGTAGTTGTTGTTAATGTCTAACATTAGGAGAAACAGGGATGAGCACTCTCTCTCTGATGCCTGATGAACAGCAGCAAAATCAGGAAGCACTGAGCATGCTCCAGCCCACAATGGGCCTCGGATTATTGATGTCAGCACAGGACCAATAAGAGTGGGGGGACGAGGCTGGAGGACCAGGATGTGCCAGTTGGTCCTTCAACCAATTGGAGTGAATGAGGGGTGGGACAATACTCAACCACGTGATAAGCTTCACAGAGAGTGCAGGAAGCAATGCATTCTGGATGGTTGTCATCAGAGGATTCAAACCCTCTTTCCCACACCACCCCCCACCCCCTGCAGTGGACGCAATGTCGGACTCATTGATTTGGTTCTTAGTCTGCAGGCAGGAGCTAGGACACTGAATTCAAAGAGAGGAGAGCCAGTGTCAGAACTGGGTGTGGAGGAAAGGAGTGGGGAGATTATTTGGATTTCGGTCACAAAAGAAAGAAATTGTGAGACAGAGATTTAAAGCTTCGGGGGAACGAGGAAAATACAGTTTAATACTATAGTTTTCTTATTAATTTCCATCCTGTATTAACAATGGTAACTTGTTTTCTCTGTTGTCGAGTACTGAAAGGGTGGATTTGAACTTCATGTTTAGATCTGATAGTTACTTGATCCGTGCAGATCTGAATATCATTGGCCTTTTCATGTGGAAAGAAAGCTGTGCATTCTGTCCGTGGGTGAATATTTCAAATCTGTGTGGCTGAGAAATATTTACTGAGACACAGCCAAGTCCATGTTAGGGTGGTGACTGGGGAGAGAGATTTCATTGTTTTTGGAAATTCTGAAAAATCATGGCACATCTCCCAGGAACAATTAAGCCACAGCTTTGCTTTGTAGAAGGACAAGTCTTTAATTAATCATGCAACCAGAAAGACACAAGGATACCTGCACCGTGGGAAATATTATGAAAGCGGGATTGTTGTAAAGGAGTTCATTCTCGATCATGGATTGTAATCCACTGGCGTTGTCCCATCGGTTCCAGCGCCGTGGGGAAACACTGGAAATATGATGAATGCAGTGTAGGTTTCAGTTATTAAACTGTAAAAAGTGCAGAACAATTTACAACGATGTTTTCAGGGCTCGAGGTTCTGAGCTATAGGGAGAGGTTGGACAAGTGGGGATTTTATGTTTAGAGCAGAGGAAACAGGGGGTTCTTTTCTAGATGTGTATAAGACCATGAGGGGCATGGATAAGGTGAATGCATTCAGTCTTTTTCCCAGGGAATCAAGGACTGGAGGGCATCAGTTGAAGGTTAGAAGAGAAAGAATAAAAGGGAAGCTGAGGGGCAACTGTTTTACACAGAGGGTGGTATGTATATGGACTGAGCTGCCAGTGGAAGTGGTTCAGGGAGGAACACTCACAACAGGTAAAAACATGGATAGGAAAGGGCCAGAAGCAGATGGGCCAAGTGCAGGGAAATGGGGTTAGTGTGGATGGACATTCTTGTCGGCACGGGCCAGTTTGGGCCAAAGGGCCTGTCTCTGCTGCTGGATTCTATAACTCTAACTGCATCTGCTATTTCTCCCACTAACTCTGTTGGTATCCTGAGACGTATTCCATCAGGGCAAGGAGACTTGTGTACATTTAGCTCCGTTAGCTTGCCCAACTCTAACTCTTTCATGATAATGGTTGTTTCTTGGTCCTCACCTTCCTCAGTCTCCTTATCAATTACTGGCATGTTCTTCGTATCCTCCAATGTGAAGACTGACTGCTGTGTACTCATATTCCTGAACCCTGCTGGATAGCAATAACTAGGTACAGAACACTGAGAGGTCTTCTTTGAGCATTTATTGATGAGACATGGCCGTTACCTGGATAGTGTACATGCAAAACGCATTTAGGCAGTATCAGGTAACTCCCCGCCTGTCCGATGTACAGCTCCCATTCTTATACCTTTGTGGTTTGGGACTTTGAATAGAGACTGTCTCTCAGTGTTATCTCCATGGCAACGGCAGTTAGAAAGTCTCGTTCAGTTCAGCAGTTTGTGGTTAAACCACACACTCCTCCCCCCCACGCTCCCGTGGCTCCCTCAAGTATCTGACAGATGCTTCAGTTTCAGTCGGGCTATCTATCAGGATTCTGATGTTAAGGAGCTGGTGTTGGAGCGACGTGGACAAAGTTATAAATCACACAACAGGTTATAATCCAACAGGTTTATTTGGATGAACAAGCTTTTGGAGTGTGCAGTGAATTTTAACTTGATCAGGATTATCTCTATGGTAACAGGTAAGTGCTTTAACAATCACAGAGGCCATATTTTCCCCACACAGTAGGTTCCCCTCTAGCAGTGTAAGCTGCTATTCTGGCCCTGGGGATAGCTACTCATCACTTTTCTCCCCAATCCCATCTAGCTTTCTGTCGTACTTTGAAGGTTTTTCTGATCTCCTAGTTTCTCCTTGGTCTTTGCCAATCTGTATGCTTTCTATTTCAATTTGATGGACTCCCTTATTTCCTTAGCCACCCATGGCAGATTACTCCTTTTCCTACAGTCCTTCCTTTTCACTGATATATACTTTTGCTGAGCGCTTCGAAAAATTGCTTTGATATTCCTCCACTGTCCGTCAACTGTCCCAGAATAAAGTCTTTGCTGCCCGAATACATTAACCAAATCCTGCCTCATCCTGTTGTAGTCTGCTTTGTTTAAGCACTGGATTGGATTTAATCTTCCCGCTTTCCAACTGTATTCTAAATTCATCCATACTTATCATAAGTCCTTTGTCAGATTACGAGGTGAGGTGATGGTTCCTGGGTGTTTTGGGCTTTCATTATCAGCGACTGTGGGTTTGTAATAAAGTACAGGATGGATATTCCCAACAGAGTATTCTGGACGGTGTGAATGTCCTACACAGTCTAAAACCATAAATCACTGTCTCCTCTCAGTTTAAAATTGCAAAATCATTATCTCCCACACACTTCCTCACTATCTAAATTTGGAACACTAATCCACCTGACTATCCTGCTTTTTCCAAAAATTTCCTTTGTTGAAGGTGGTGAGTTTTGGATTCAGCTTTCCAGTTATTACCGTAAGAAGATAAGCACTGGGCACAGGAGAGTCAATGCCGCCCTTCGAACCAGCTCCACCATTTAATACGGTGATGATTTAGCTCACCTCGGTCTCAGCTGGATTTTCCCACCTGCTCTCTCTCACCCTTCATCTCATTGCAAATTCAACATCTGTATCTCTTCAGTAAATTTGCTCATTGCCCTGGCATCCAGCGCATTTAGAATAGCGAAATCCACAGATTCACAACATATCGAAATAAGTACATTCTTCTTCATGAGAATAGAATAGAGCCTTTATAGTGCAGAAACAGGGTATTGACCCATCGACTCCACACCCTATGATGAGCATCCCATTCCCTGTAACCCTGCATTTCCCGTTGTTAATTACCTAATCGGCTCATACATGGGCACAGTGGGCAACTTGGCATGACCAATCCATCTAACCTGCACATCTTTGAACTGTGGGAGGAAACTGGAGCACCAAAGAAAACCATGCAGACATGGGGAGAATGTGTAAACTCTACACAGTTTCCTAAACCTGGAATCAAACCCAGGTCCCAGACGCTGTGAGACAGTGCAAGCCACTGATCCACTTCTGCTTAAAATCTGCTGCCCCTTATTGGCTGAATGTATATTCCTTACCTCAGAAATCGGGTTGTCTAAGCGGATGTCTCAGTACAACCCTGTGACAGCCCACATGTCCTGTGTGTCTGAATGGATATCCTATACACAACACCCTCCAGCCCACACTTTCTTTCATTTTCCAGAGACAGGTCTCCAGAGGCTTCATTGGGATGACAACTCCCACAATTCCTGAGGCAGGGACCACACGTGTGCGGGGAAACCCGGCACTGTACAAAAACATGTGCTCTGGCGTAACTAGTGTAAGGTTTTTCACACTGATTGGCTGGTGGAAGGACTAATCTGCTTACAGTATTGATCTGTTTGGCGGGGGGTCAAAATGTCACCACACTCACATGGGTCCAAGTTCCATCCCCAATTCCTCATAACATTGGGAATAGACCAATGGGAAACAAGGAAGTATCTGACCTATTCTCCCAGAGTGAAGGCTCCTCTTCTGTCCAGGATCTGACACCACCCTTTCTTTTTCCTTGTGTTTCATTCTGCTGTTACATTATTGACTTGCAGCAACTGAAGGGAAAGGAAGTGAACCCAGAAAGGGTGCAGAGTCTAACCAGGACAGGAAGTGGTGGCATGGATCTGTTTATCAGCAATTCCCTGAGAATGTGGAGGGTGTACACTAGGGAGTAGCAGAGTCAGAATGGTGTGAGAGAGAAAGTGGCTGGAGGGATACAGCTTTGGGGGAAGAAAGGGGAAAAAGATATTCCAGAGAAACTAGAATTGTCTGTTCTGAATTTCTAATCTGTACATATTCCTTTATACAGGGTGAGGATTTGCTGACTGAAATCTCAAAATCATGTGCCAATCATGATTAAGTTAAACAGAATTTGACAAACCAAACATGGGGAATCACTCGTCCAAAACCCTGCAACACTCTTCCTCCCAGCATTGTCGGTCTCTCTGCACCAAATGGACTGTGAATGGTTCAAGACAACAGCTCTCTACCATCTTCTCAAGGGTAACTAGAGATGGGGAATAAATGCTGGCTGAGCCAGTGATGCCCATATCCTGGAAACGGTTTCTATCTCTCGTTGCTGAACCCCAGTTAATGTTACTGCAGGATGATGAGGGATGCTGAGTGCATCCTCCAGGAGGCAGCACCATCACATTACCCCTGCCTACACCCACACAGTAACACAGCAACGTCACTGGTACAAAGGGCAGTGAAGCCAAAGGAGGATTTCGATATAGTTCTTCGAGGTAAAGTCATGAAAGTGTATTGGAACACAGCAGAAACAGCTGTTTCCCATTTAATGGTGGAGCAGGATTGAAAGGCTGAATGGCCTCCTGCTGCTATCTGCCAGGTATATATATAGTCATGGAGCCCGGGTAGGAAGGAGTGGGCAGGGATTCTCCAGGAGATTGCACTTCCACATCCGGTTTCAGTGAGGGAAGGTTTGATGGATTTTATTTAACTATTGTCTTTTACATTTTAAAAAAAAACAAATTTGCAAACCTTGTTACAGTTTATTCCAGAATAAATAAAAGTAAATGAATTGAAACTGTCTGAATATAACAGTTTTTAAAATTTCAAGTGCCCTTTACAACAAAATCCTGTCTCCTCCTGGACACCATCACTTTCCAGCTACTCATACTCCAGGGAAATATTCCCTCCCTGTCTGAACCTTTGGTTTGATTTAACTGCTTTTTGGTTCTCATTCTGTGAGGTGTGAAATGTTCTTTTACCCCCATTTCTCCGATCCAGAAGTGTTATCACACACAGCTGAGCAACCTTCCATTTCGCTATTTTGCTTTTGGTTATTCACCCGCAGTAAACCACCCGTGTAACCAATTGAATATTTGAATGGCAAGGCCCATGACGGGCAAAGCAAACCATTACAAGTGACAGAGTGGGAAGGGACTCAATCAAAGTACAATTGAGGGGGAGGGGGCAGCGGTGGAAGTAAAGCACTATAAGACCATAAGACATAGGAGTGGAAGTTAGGCCATTCGGCCCATCGAGTCCACTCCGCCATTCAATCATGGCTGATTGACATTTCAACTCCACTTAACAGCGTTCTCCCCGTATCCCTTAATTCCTCGAGACACCAAGAATCTATCAATCTCGGCCTTGAAGACATTTAGCGTCCCGGCCTCCACTGCACTCCGTGGCAATGAATTCCACAGGCCTACCTACTGCATCCCCTGCGGTGCCCACCTCGATCTGAAGGCATCAAGGGCATTATACACACCACATGCTCCTTCTTCAAGGACTCCCTGCAATGTAGCCTTTATCCACAATCATAGAACAGAATCCCGACGGTGCGGAAAGAGAGCATTGACCCATCAAATCCCACCGACCATCCGAAGAACATCACGCCCAGAGCCCTCCATCCCTGTATCACTGCATTTCCCAATGCTGATCCACCTGGTCTGCACAATCCTGGACACTGGACAATTTAGCAGGACTGGTCCACCTAACATGAATATGTTTGTACAGTCATTACTACAATTCCCAACACCAGCTCTCCAGCCAGTTCTCCTGAACTTCTAAATTTGGACTCATGCCCAAATTACCTCAGTAATGTGTCTTTCTCTCATTTGTTTCTGCAAGTAAATTAGGAACATTTTGAATAACTTTACGCACTTTACCAGAAGAACCCACACCTATGCTATCATTTACAAGTTTTAACTCATGAGAAATTTGTTACCTGCTCCAATGACAGTTATAATGCTCTGACCACTTCTACAGAGCCAGTGCAAGTCAATTCTAACAATTATCAATAGTTTGTACCTAAACAGGATGCCCCCACAACAGGAAGTACTCTGACACTCAATACCCTTAAGTTGTGTTTTTTCTTAAAGCCCCTCATGTGTCCGGCAATCTGGCAATACAATTGACGATATTTTATACAGTAACCTTACAGTCTCAATTGCCATTTCCAGTCCATGAAGCAGCCAGTAACATGCATCAGTGAATTGAATTCTAACCACAGTATTGCTCTGGCTGGAGTGAATGAGGAGTATGAAACTGTCTTCTCTGCAGTATCTAAAATGAAACACTTGAACAAAATTCTTCAAGAGCTCGATAGGACAGACACAGGAAGGATGTGCTCCCTGGCTGGTGTGTCTGGAATGAAATCAACACTGACTGTGGTATCTTTACCCAGCATCCCCTTTAGCTGCATAAATGTTTAAGATGTATTTGCTGCTCTTATTCCACTCTTTTGATCACTCCTGTTTGTAACTGCTGTAGTGTTGGGGTCCATGCAAATTGATAACATTTAATTCAATCCATCCCAAAACACCTCTGTTTCTGTGTCTCACTTTAGTTCACCGAGACCGTCATTCAATCTGACCTCTTTACAAACCCTGCCCTGATATTTCCTTAGAGGGCTCAGAATGAAATGTTCACAGAATTATTACTGCGCAAAAGGAGGCGATTGGCTCATCAGCTCTCCAAAGGGTCACCTCACCGAATGCTGTTCTTCTACCTTTACCCCATAAACCTTCCCATTCGTCCTCTTCCAATAACTGTTCAATTCTATTCTCTTCATTGTACCTGGCTCCACCACAGTCTTTGGCAGTGCATTACTGACCATAAACATTCTCTGCATGAAAACGTCACATGTTATTCCTTTGTCAATCTCTCTTCATCGGTGCCTCCTCATTGTTGATTCTTTCATGAATGTGAACAGTTTGTCCTGATCTACTCTCACTAGACCCCTTTTGGAGGTATCTTTACCCAGTATCCCCCAGGATGGTGGATATCATCTCCCCCGGTCACAGGAGACTAGTACGAGACCATTCAGGTGCTCTCACTGTGGGACTGGGTTCAGGACACCATCCTGCCTCACTGTATTCCAGAAAATATACACTGGGGAGAGGCCATTCACCTGCTCGGAGTGTGGGAAGCAGTTCACTCAGATATCCAGCTTGATGAAACACCAGCGAGTTCACAAGTAACCACGGCGATTGGGTTTGTTTTGTTTGTTCATAGTATCATGGCATCACTTGCTGGGGCAGCATTTGTCATCCATTCTGACTGTGCAAGAGATGGTTCAGAGTGAACCCCATTATTCAGGGTCTGGATTCACATGCCGACTGGACCAGGTCAGAATTAACAGTTTCCCGGGCCCAAAGACATGAGGAGTTGATTTATGGTGTATTATCCTATTTCTCAAATAGTAATGAATAATGTTTGCAGTTGAATTAAAAGTGAAAGACCAAAATGGGTTTTATTCTGATTGAGTACGTCCTCCTGTTTTCTCAGTTATTATTGATAATCTCATTCCTCTCGCACCAGAACCCGTTCCAGAGAGTGTTACAGAACAGGCAGAATGGTCAGCTGCAGCTGGTCACCTGACCGGTTACGAGTCCCAAAGGTTCACTCTCCACTGATGCTGCCAGTTCTGTTGAACGTTTTCCAGCAATGTTTGTTTTTGTTTCTGATTTCCCAGCATTTGCAGATCGTTAGTTTTTCAATACTCATCTTGTCTGTTGCAGAGGAGTTTATTGATTAATTTTGAGGGTTTTGAAAATTGCAAGTTAAGCAACAAATCTGCGATGATCGATTGAGTGGCAGAGCAGTGTTGAAGGGGTGAATGGCCGCCTCCTGTTCCAATGAAACTTGTCCATCTGCAGCTTGTGGTAACATTTCCCCTCACTGCTCACTTCACATCCATGTCTAACACACTGTTCCTGACTGAACAAACCTGCTGTGCTTGAACTAAACTTGCTCATGTTCAGTGGCTCCCTGTCTGGCCACCCGGGTTTAACTCTCATCATGGAATGCTGTCGTATATTACTGCGGGAATGCTCACAAAGGACTCAGTCTGGAGTCTGTATCCCCTGGGATCCAAAAACCCCATTTATTTCCTCCTTTCTCTCTCATTCTGGCTATTGAATTCTCAGTTTCAATCCATTCTCCTGTCATGCTCTTCAAGATGTCCATGTGGGTGGACTACAGGCAGCTGGGATTTAATAAAGCGAAGTGGGGATTAGGCAGAACCTCGAGGAGAGGCGACAGGAAAGAACATTCTTATTGTAACGGCAGAGTTTCTCCGTGGCCCAGTGAGTGCTGAGATACCTGAGATTATGGGGGAGGCAGATTCAATCAGGAATTTGGGAAAACACTCAGACACTGACCTACCCATCTGATTGTTAACTCAGATAGAAAGACAAAATAATGGTATACATTTAGATAGCAACTTTGACCTGGGGCAGTGAAACATGCTTCAGACCCAACGATTCCGACCTCAAATCTCTCAACCCACAAAAACAATGCTTCCTCCTTATGCCAGGTTGTCCCTCAGCCTCCTCTTTTCTTGAGAATAATATTTTCCGTTGTTCAGCCTTTCCTGGTGATTCTAAGCTCTATTTTCCTGTAAGATTTGTGACGAATACTTTATTATTGTTCTGTTTTTTGTGATTAATGCCAGCTGACCTGTGCGGGTTTAGGTTGTAGTATTTGTTTTAAAAATTAATTCTCACCCTCACATACAGTGTGAAATTGATGTAAAACAGAAGGAAAGGATTGAGTGAGCACCCACAGAAACACAGAGGCAGCATGTGTACCTCAGCTGAATGAACCTGGCATGAGGAAAACGTGCCGACAATAACAACTAGTTAGAATCACAGAATCCAGTAAGTGCAGAAAGAGGCTATTCAGTCCATCGAGCCTGCAATGTCCTGCTCTCCCACCCTACCCCCATAACCCCACATTTGCCATGGCTAACACAACCGGCCGAACCTGCACACTCCAGGCCATGTGAGCACGGCCAATAGAGCAAACCTGTACACCTGTGGGAGGGTCACAGATTACATCCAAATGCTGGGAATTGTGGATGAAGGCTCACGGATATGTGACTCTGACACAAATGCTCTGTTTTTAAAAATAAAATCTGGGGGAAACTGCAACCAGAAAGATTTCCGATTATCTCTATTTTCTTGTAAGATTTGTGACGAATCCTTTATTATTGTTCTGTTCCTTGTGAGTTATGCCAGCTGACCTGTGCGGGTTTAGGTTGGAGTATTTGTTTTACAAATTCATTCTCACCCTCACATACAGTGTGAAATTGCTGTAAAATAGAAGGAAAGGATTGAGTGAACACCCACAGAAACACGAAGGCAGCGTGTGTACCTGAGCTGAATGAACCTGGCATTAGAAAAATGTGACGACAATCACAACTAGTTAGAA
Organism: Hemiscyllium ocellatum; assembly: GCF_020745735.1. NCBI lineage: Eukaryota > Metazoa > Chordata > Chondrichthyes > Orectolobiformes > Hemiscylliidae > Hemiscyllium > Hemiscyllium ocellatum. The sequence goes on from NC_083429.1 coordinate 13,677,016, forward strand.
TCACAGAATCCCGTCGGTGCAGAAAGAGGCTATTCAGTCCATCGAGCCTGCAATGACCTGCTCTCCCACCCTACCCCCATAACCCCACATTTGCCATGACTAACCCAACCGACCGAACCTGCACACTCCAGGCCATGTGACCACGGCCAATAGAGCAAACCTGTACATCTGTGGGAGGGTCACAGATTACATCCAAATGCTGGGAATTGTGGATGAAGGCTCACGAATATTTGACTGACACAAATGCTCTGTTTTTAAAAATAAAATCTGGGGGAAACTGCAACCAGATTATCTCTAGAGGAAGATAAATCAAAACTTGTGCTACTGACTCAGGGGCCACAATGAATGTTAAAGAGGCCTGGGAACCATCAGAAATGTAACAGGTTGTGAGGAAGGTGGGGGTCAGACAAGGACAAAAAGACAGTCTGTCACACGGGGGAAGGGAGGAGAGATTAAACAGCAGAAATGGTAGTCCATCAAGGTCAGATGGAATGGAATTAGGGCTGGGAAAGAAACCAGGAAACAAGGTATGCAGCTGTCAAATACTTTGGAAAAACAGATTATAACAACATAGAGGGCAGAGTTCACAGTCTGAAATTGTTGCTCTCATTGGTGAGTACAGAACATTGTAAAGCCTGGGTAGTTCTATTACAGCATCATACATAGGATGGACCAAGTGGCCGCGATCTGTGCTGTAAGTTTCTGATAATTTTTAATCTGACATTTGGAGTTCAAGCCTGATGACATGAATTGTAAGGAATGATTCTGACTGTGTAAGGCCGTTGGTTGAAAGTCTGTGTTCCAGCTCACCCAATACGATGCAGGCAGGGTGAGAAACTACATTTAGAGATCTTCTGCTTACCAGTTCCTTTCCTTTCTGCTTTTATCTTATTTATTTCTCTCTCATTCACCACCTTGCAGTCTCTGACACAAATGTCTCAACTTTGAATCATGATACCAGGATAACCCTGTACCCCGTGTCTCACTACTTTCTAAACAAGCCTTCCATGGGGAACGTTATCAAACACATTGCTGAAATCAATATACACCACATTCACTTCTCTATCCTCACAAACATGTTTGTCACATCCTCAAATAATTTAGTAAGATTTTTGAGGCGTAACCTGACGCTCAAGCCATGCTGGCCATCTCTGATCAATCTATGCTTTTCCAAATAAATCCTGTCTCTCAGAATCCTCTCCAATAATTTGTCCACAACTGATGTAAGACTGACTCATCAATGATTCCCAGGATTATCTTGATTGCCTTTGTTGAAAAACAGAATAACGTTTGCAACCCTCCAATCAACTGGTATGACTCCAGTGGATAGTGAGGATGCAAAGATCATTGTCAAAACACAGTAATCCCTTCCCTCGCTTCCCATAACAACCTAAGTTATATCCTTTCTGGCCCAGGGCACTGATCTGATTATAATCATTGATCTGATTATATTTCACTTCACGCTAACATTTATTGGATTTTGAACCACAATAAGAGTTTGCTTTTTACATATATAAAACTTAATTAAAAGTAATCGCATGTTTACGTACAGAAAATAGAATTAACATCTGCTTGTTCCTTCCTTTTTCAATGACTGTTCATTTTGAATTTGTGGAATGTGTACATTGTTGAAAGGAAGGGGAGTTGTCTTCAGCTGAATATTCACATTGAATGACTGATGTATTTTACAAATCAAAGTACAATAATCATACAGTTTTGTCAATTTGTATTTCGAAGAATTGTCATGAGATTCCTGTTTATTTAAGTCTATCATTCCTTTATTCTATTGGTATTGTAAAATATTGTTTAATTTCCAGTCCATTACACACAGAAACTACCTAATCAATTCCCATTCAAATTACTGCATTAAACATCTGATTAGATTTCATTTGAGTAACCACATTAAACATAATATTGCAGTCCTGCCGGCCTGAGTGAGAACATTATGGAAGTAGCTTGTGGAGCTGTGGCAGTGTCTCTATTACTAGACTCAAGGGAAGGTTTCAAATCACACCTTCAACAGAAATATATGAAGAGC
>NC_083429.1:13679153-13809733 GCF_020745735.1 Hemiscyllium ocellatum
TGCTCTGAATGTTGATTAGAGAGTACCTAAGCACAGATTGAATTGCTTTTCAATCTAATATTAGATCTGCTTTTGACTATTACATCAATAATCACAAAATCTGATACTTACTTGAGTCAAGTTACCAAGAAATATGTGTTGGAAAATTCGTTTTTGCCACCTTGCTTTTACAAAAGACTGACATCTGTCCCTGTTTTCTCTAACTGTAAGAAATCTAAAGAGGATTTTCACTTTTATGAAAAAAGTGGAGCTGTTTCCCATATAAATTAATGCTTCTTCAACCAACGCCTTTTCAGCTTATGAAAGGTTTCATAATAATGCTTTACTTTCGGATAGTTGGGTTACCTGTATCTAATTCTGTCGCTTATAAGTTCCTGGAGAATATTTGAAAATGTTGCAGAATTCAATATTCCAAGTAATGAGATTGATCTTTTTTTGTTGCAAAGCGGCAAGTCCAAACAATTGAAACACATTAAACATTATTTTCTCGTGCTATAAATTGGAAATAAAGTTGATATCTTCTTCAGTAAACTAACAAATGCTCCCACCTATTACTTGTCAGTCAGCTGTTTGCCGACTTTGTGACTAAATATTGTGATTCATCTAAATATTACTCTGTCCTTTGATCAAAGTGAATTTGTAATTGTTGTTCAATTTATGAATTGCCAGAAACTTGTTTTTATTTTTTCATTCACCTGTTCATTTTGACCGTAAGGTTGAAATACTTTGAAAATATTCGAGTTTGTTCATTTAAAAATAAGGTTTGCACATCTCTCAAATATATCATTTCTTGTATTATGATTCAAGAATGTTTCCTGAGGGAATTCAAGTAACTTCCAAACATTTGTTCACTTCAAATAAGATCTGTAATACCCAATTATCAATCTGTTGTTAATGTTTCAGCTGGTTACATTGACATTGATTAGGTACTCATTCAGAGAGATCAACTGGCAATTATAAACTATTTGCAGGATTATTGAATTGAAAGAGAGATACAGACAGGCAATCATATTTTGGAAGGAATTGCTTTTTCATTCAAACGTGTCGGCTGTTCAAGAATTCTATATTGTGTTCCATTGGTTTTCTTGTCGAGAAATCAAATTTATAATTCATGTGAATTTTAATGTGTTCTGTATTTGTATCAGATTTAAGAATAAAAAGACGAGAAATTAACATGAAAACTTCAGTGAATAGAAAGCACAGTAAACTAAATTGACAGACGCAACCTTTAGTATTACCTCTGAATATTCAGACAAATATTTCTAATGTCAAAAGAGCATGGTCAGGCAGCATGCGAGGAGCAGAATCGACGTTTTGGACATGAGCCCTTCATCAGGAATCTTTTTTGATGATGGCCGAATGCCCGACAGGCCGATACTCCTGCTCTTTGAATGTGCCTTCCCTTTTCCAATGCTACAGCTTTCCTCACCTTCTACAAATATGTTTAATGAACATGAACTGAAAATGTTAGCATCAGCAGTTGAACAAGACCAAATTGCCTCATTTTTTGAAATATTTATAGTGAAAACCTGTTTGAGAACATGCAGAAAATTCGATCGAACAACATCTCTTGCCTTTAGAATCCTTGGCCATTCATGATAAAGAATAACCATGCTTTGAACAACCAATATGGTGTATAACGACTGAACTGAAATACCAGAGGAAACCGATTGTATTAATTGCAGGGAATGATAACCAGATCCTTACTGTGATAGTGGTGATTGATCTCCTAGACAATAAAATTTTACTGTGATTATTCCACTGAACAGTAATTAGATGGTCATGAAGATCTTTTTGTGGCTTTATGTGCAGTGTTTTGTTTGAACATCGATGTCAGTAACATTGAGATATTTTACAAGATTAACAATTGACCCTTAAAGGTAAGTTTTAAATGCAACGTTTAAAAAAAATTGTTAGTTTTGGATAGCGAAACACAATTCTAAGTTTATCGAATCCCTACTGTGTGGAAACAGGCCATTTAGCCCAACAAGTCTACACTGACGTTCCAAAGAATAATCCACTCAGCACCATTCTTCTCGCAGATTACTGGGCATTTACCCTGACTAATGCACATAACCTACACATCCATGAACAGAACGTGCAGCTAAGCATGCCCAATCAACCTAATCTGCATATCTTCGGATTGTGGGAGAAACCAGAACATACAAACTCCACACATACATGTGTCCGAGGATGGAATCAAACCCAAGTGCATAACACTGTAAGACACGAGTGCTAACCACTGATCCTCTGTTCTCAATGCCCAATTCCCATGCAAGAAGTGAAAAAGTGAGAGACTTGCAAAATAAAAATCACTAACAAATCATGAATGAGCAATAATTAGAAAATTAATATGATCAAAGGACACAACAATATTCAGGTGAATTTCATTGTTTAACAACAAATTTGGGAATGAGCTAACTAATGAATAACGGGAAGTGACATTTGTTTGTTTTACTGATGGAGAAATTGACTTGCTTTTCATCTTTGCAACACTGCAGAAAAGTGGTGTATGTGCCTGAAATGTTTGAAGTAAGCTCTTTCCAATAAAAAAAATCAATGCAATTCCATCGACTTATTCATCCTTAAGACTCAAACATTATCAAATACTTTCCAGAAACTTAGAACCAGCAGAATTAGTTACTTTGATTTCTTGGGAACTCAAACAGAATAAACAGCAGATTCTGTGAATTAGTCAGTCAATGCGATTATTCTGCTGAAGACAACATCCCTTCTTTGCAAAATGCTCAACTTCGAAAAATTCAATATGTATTGTCATTGTTTAATGAGACAATACAGAGATGTTAATTCTTTTTCATTTGACTTAACAAAACGCAGCAATGTTACATGATTTTGTTGCGTGAAAAATACTTAAATCTTATTGTGATCAGAAATACAACAAATGTTCGCATCGAAGTGAAATATATTTAAATTAATTCAACTATATTTCCGCGAGTAAAGTAAGAATTCATGTTAATAATGATTGAGATTATACACCACAATATATTTAGTTATTAATGTAAAGAGCCGTAATTCCACATTTACGGCAAGTACTGGATTGAATAATTATTAGGTATGAGCAACAACTGAATATAAAATTCGATCAATGAATTTAGAAATAATGAGAAATCTCATTTTGCTATGTGACTGAGGAATATTTGCAAACAAACAGGAATTATTGCAGGGAAAAGTAATTGCAGGTCTGTGAATTTAAAGTTTGTGACTATGGAGATCATTCAAATAAGCAAACATTAGACAGTCACAACTAATGTTGGATGCGAAGTCCTTGGATCCATTGTGGGAAACTTGACCTGAAAATCAAGTTTCATATTGTAGTGTTGGTACTCAGAAACAATTGGTCAAATTAAAATCTGAATCTCATTTTACTTGTTCAAAAGATTTTCTTAAACAATTGTGCAAGTATTATCATGACAATGACGTGATAATTAATGTTGCAATATGAGCAATGAAGATGATTCAATATTTCAAAAACACATTGCTGTGATGTTGATTGGATATTTATTAAAATTGGTAAATTGTGGAATAGAATATAGTAACTAGCTTTATGAATTGAAGAAAAACTGAACCAGTGATTAGAGAACATTTTTTTCTTTCTTGACTAAAAAATGTAGATAACACAAGAAATATGAATTTCTATCAAATGGTTTGCTCATGGAGACATGTTATTTTAATTTAGATGATTAATATTATGATCAGAGTTCAGACATTTGTGTCAGAATTTGGAAGAAAGTTAATAGATAATGAAAAAAAGCATGAAAGTGAACAAATGAAACAGTCAATGATATTTGGTACATAAAGGAATTATAAAAATTGTTCATTATTGTACAGTGATGAATAATGTTGGAATAGAAAAGACAAAAAAGAATCAATATGTTCAAAGCAGTTCTTTTCTTACAATTAAATGAAACCAATAATCATTTTGCACAGCACGTGATTTTAAAAAAACAGTCATTTCATGTGTTATGTAAACTGAAAACTACTTCCATTTTGCAAACATGGAGTCTTTCCCAAATTCACAATTTAGGTGTGCTGAATTATACAACAAAAATGGTTGTAATTTGTAATAACTCTTGCACACAAATTTAAAATATGTAAACTTAAAGATTATTAGAATGACAAAACGTTTATTGTTTGCATGATTGTGTTACAGTCAATATCTGTGATAAAGTAGAAGCATTGTTTTAAGCAACATAAATCATCTTTAACTACTGAACTGAAATAGAAGATATCAATTGCACTTGTTGCATGGAATAGTAAACAAATGGTTACTGTTGTCATTGGTTTCAGGAGCAATAAGATATTTTACTGAACAATAATCAGATGGTGATGGAAGTCTTTGTGTTGCTTTATGTGTATTGTTTAGTGTGAACATTGGGTTCGATAAAATTGAGATATTTACATGAATTAGGAACAGATCGATAAATGGGTGCGAAGGATCTGATTTAAAATCAGACAGTTTTCAATATTTACGAGGATTGCTGAGTGAAACGTTCTTAAACCATCATGTAATTAACGGGATAAGTAAGAGGTATGCAAATCGAACTTTCAAATGAGCACACCCTGATATTTTCGCACCATTTTAGTATCATATTCAATATAACTAGATGACTGGAAAGCTGAAAACAAATCTCACACAATTGATAAACTGACCAGTAATTAAAAATTGATAAATAATAGCAAGTGGCATTTGTTTATTTTACTGAGAAGTCATTGATCTTTCCTCATTGCACAGGAGCATAAAATTCTGTGTTGTTTTAATTAAGATCTACAGAACAAGAGAAAATTAATGACTATCATGACTTTGTATATTTAAGCTTTATGACTGCAACATTCTCAAATATTTTCTCTGGAATATTGATTGAGTGGAGTTCGATACATTTTCCTATGAGTGACCAGAAGAAAGTTCCTAGCAGATACTGTGATTATAGGAATGGACGATTATACCTCCAAATAATCTACAGACATTGTGACTGGAAATACAGTACGTGTAAGCATCGAAGTAAATTACAATCAAATCAATTCAAAAATGTTTCCAAGTTTAAAATAAATGCAATATTCACAATGATTGAGAGATTGTACATTGCAATGTCCTTGCAGTATTTATTGCACATAAGCATAATTCCACATTTGTAGCCCTTACTGGATTACACAATTATTAGATATAAGATATATTAGCAATAAAGGGAGTTAAAAATACATATTCGTGAATTTGAGAATAATGAGATATCCCATCTTGATATTAGACTGAGTAATATGTAGAAATGAAGAGTAATATTGTAGGGAAACGTAATTGGAGCTCTCTGAATTTCAAAGGCTGAGATAATTGTTATATTTCACTTGAGCAAAAATCAGACATTTACAATGAGTGTTGCCAGGGATATTCTTGGTCGTTTTGTATGTGCATGGGCCTGAACAAACAGGTATTAATATAGTAGCATTGATAATCAGAAATAATGATTGATTTTTTTTAAAACACCGCATTTTAAAAAGTCTATGTTAAATTGCTGTTCAATTATTGTAATTGATAATTGCTTTTAGAATCCTAACAGATAAATTGACTTAATATTTTTGAAAACACTTTTCTCTGATGTTGATTGGATATTCATTAAGATTAGCGAACTGAAAATTAAAGCATAAAACTACGCTCTATGATGTGAAAAAATCATTCAGCAGCAATTGAAAAAAAATGATTTTGTTTAAAAATGCAGGCATTGCAAGATTTATATGCTTCCAATAGTTTTCTTGAAGAGTCATGTCAATTTTATTGATGTAATTTTTATCACAATAAATGTTTTGAAATTTATTTCAGAATTAGGAGGGAAAGAATTTGGCCATGGAAGGGACTATTACTGTGAACAAAACATAGAGTCAATGAATTTCAACTGGAAAGGAATTCTCATAATTGTGTGATTATTGTTCACTGACATCTAATATGGGAGGAAAAGGAGAATTGTCAACATTTCCAAGCAATATTTTTCTTATAGTGAATTGAAAATAAAAATCATTTTGGAGGGCAATTTGTTTGAAAAAGGAACCAGTCATTTCATTTGACATTTGAGCTGAAGACTCGTTCCCGTTTCCCCCATTGTAGTCTTTACAATAATTTAAAACTTCGTGTTGGTTGAACAAAAGAACAAATTGATAAAATCAAAATGTTTTCTTGTACACTAAAAAAAGTAAATGTAAAGCAATTTTATCCTGAAAATTATATCGCTCTGAATGTAATCATTTCACACACAATAAATGTTTATGTTGAATTGAAATGTCATCACAGCTGTAGAAGTGATTTCCCCTGACAGGGAATGAGGACGCAGGAGGCAGGCTGAGCTGAGGCATGTTAATGAAGGGATCATCCCCGAGGACAATCACGGAAGGGAGATCCATGGCACACTGTAACATATACAGTAAAAAGCAGCATTTTATGGACTTTCTGCATCACAATGGCCACATGCAATGTGGTTACAGCCCTTCCCTCCTCATCCAAACACCCAATTGAATCACATAATCGCAGATGGGCATTCTCATGGACATCCCCAGATTCCAATTGGGAACTTTCCATGCGTCTTATTGACATAGATTCCAAAGTTATTCCTGAACTCTCTCGGGCCTCTCAGGATACCTTATCAGTTGGGAAATTTTGAATTCTGCTAGTCATTATATTTTATTTTATCAAAGCCAATTACTCCTCATATGTTTCACTGTCTTAATTATGTATGTACAAAGAAATAGAAAAGACAGTTAATTTTAGCTTATTTGTTATAAGATTAGTAATATGACTTGCGTTATAAAGTTCGTTATATTGTGTAAAATTTTACAGCTACTCTTTCTGTCAGGACTTCATAATTAATGGGCAATCAACATCATACCGTGAAGTTAATTCCTAAAACTAAGTAACTTCAAATCTCAGTCGAAATGTTTGTAGTAGGCATTGGTTACATGTATCAAACTTATGTTGCAAATTTCCCCTATTATACTCAAGAATCTGTAATGAGAACCTTTGTTTAATATTCTGAGTAACTGTAAAATAATAACTATATCTGACAAATGAACTCTTCTGTTGTCATAATAGCTGCTTTGTGAGTTAACGGGGCTGCACACTGCAGCTTCTGTTTATTCATTTATTGGGACAATTATCCTTTCATTTATGAAGATCAGGATTGGTCATTTGTCTGTATGTCAGCATGCTCTTATAAAGAAACGTCTGGAATGTTGTAGTCCTGGCGTTGGATTCGGTCCATTGGTAGTGTGCTTTCTTTTAATTTAAGGCTGGAACAGAATGTTAGTCTAGTTTATCACCCCCTGACACCTTGTATTTTAGGTCTAAGGTAGGCTGCCTGTTTTTGAAAGTCAGGCATTTTGTATGAGCCAATATGGACCATTCTATTCCAGGTGGGGGCAGCCCAGAACAGCAAATCAACTAAGATTCAAGTATTGAAATAAAAATCACCATTCGCTACCATTGGTATCTGTAAAATGCAATGCGTTTATGTTACTGAGCCTTAACTACACACTTAAAACTAGATACACTGGATTTGGTCAATTCTTAACTATTAGATATAAGCAAAAATTAATCTTAAAAACATTTCATAGCAAATTTAAAAATGATTAGAAATCTCATATAGCTGCCCGACATGTGTAAAAATGAACAGCATTTATTGGAGTGTAAAATAATCAGACCACTCTTAACATGTCAGGATGAATATTAATCCAATGATTTCTGTGAACATTCAAATGAGAAGGGAACAGATATTACCTGTGAGTGTTGGATAAGGAATCATTAATTAGTTTGTATTTGTGTTATCCTGGAATAAGAGAACATTTTTTCAAAAAAATAATGACACTAAGAAATACTGGATTAAATTAAAACGTGAATTTGACGATGTTTGTTACAAAACCTAAACTGTGTTATTTTTGGAATGACAATGAATTGATAATTAATTTTAGAACTTTGGCAAAGTAAATGATTCAATATGTCTAAATGGATTTGCTCTGATGTTGACTAGATATTTCTTAATCTGTCTGCCGAGAATGCAAATTCCGGCATGATGATATGGAAAGACATTAGACATTCAGTGAACATTGATCAGAAATGGTTTGTCATTCAAAATTCTCAGATCTTCAAAATTTATATACTTGGTTTCTCTACTTTTCTTCTGAAGAAATAAAGTATATAATAAGAACAAATTCTGCATTGTACTTAATTCATGCAATTTTTCATCTCATCAATATTTATACATTTGAGTCAAAATTATAAAGAAAGTAAGTCATAAGGGAGATTTATTTTCACAGAAGCATACAATCAACAGCATTTATCAATGTATTTGTTTCAATGTTGTCTCTGAGTAAACAGGTAAATACATTAAATGGGGATCTATTGACAATGTAATGAGCCACAATTAAATTTTTATCATAATTTTTGGCTTGGAAATCTATCAGAAAAAAATCCTATATTCAGGACTTGCTTCATCTCGATACATGTTACGTGTAGTATTCTCAGTCATAAGAAATAAGTTGTCATCATGGGTCTGGGAAAGATATAGTGTGTAAATTATAATACGGTTTCTCTTCCATATGTTTGTATCTGGTGAGACCTGAATGTTTGCTGTGATTATTCGTCCTGAGAATAATAAGGCACGTACAAAGCGTATTTCACCGAACAGTAATTTGGTGGTCTTGAAGACCATTACGAGTACTTTGATTTTAATAATGTTGAGCTGATTTCCATGATCTGGGAAATATTTTACAACATTTTCCCAAAATTCTGGATTCTAAGCATTCAATGGGTTTCATGAAAACACCCTTCACTTGTCGTCATTCTCAAGCGAAGTGTATAACGCTCAGGCACTGGCTGCAAGTCAAGGTGCCAGGAAGTCTGCATAAAACTCATCAAAGCACAACTCTCGGGCTGGTTGTGATTGGATCTCTCGAACCTTTGTGACCTCTTTGACTGGTCTTTCCACAATTTTCTGGAGCTGATTATTTTGTCTAATGTTTGCTTTAGTTTGGTCTTTTTAGCTCCGATTTCTCCAGCTGTCGGAATATTTAGAATGTTCAATTATGTGCGACAGATCACTTGACGTTACTGGACAGGTATAATATGATTGGGAGATGCCGGTGTTGGACTGGTGTGTACAACGTTAAAAATCACACAACACCAGGTTATAGTACAACAGGTTTAATTGGAAACACACTAGCTTTCGGAGCGACACTCCTTCATCGGGTGATCACCTGATGACGGAGCGTCGCTCCGAAAGCTAGTGTGTTTCCACTTAAACCTGTTGGACTATAACCTGGTGTTGTGAGATTTTTAACTTTGTACACCCCAGTCCAACACCAGCATTTCCAAATCAGATCAACCATGAGTTCGTTGAATGGTTGTGCAGACTCCTTGTGCTGAATAGCATACTTCCACTTGGTTTAACATTTCGTCTAACACCTTATTTTATTCATAAGTTCAGAATTGTGAGGGGATGGGATGAAGTGACATAAAAGGTTTATTGAACAGATCAGACAGAGCAGGAACAAGGCTCATAAACTCAGGAAGAAGAAATGTGCTGTGACCTGGGGCAACAAATGACACTGGGCACAGCACAGGTGGCTGTGTGCAGAAGCTGTGATTGCTGAAGAAAGTTGCTAGATATTATACAGTTGGCAAGTCAGTGATCACGCTGGATGATGGATCGTTATATGATTCACACACAGCAGAAATTTGTGAAAGAATGAAATGTTTGTTTCATTGGATACATTTTATGTGGTTCCAATTCCGATTGACTGTTTGAAATACTGATCAGATTTTTGTGTGAAGTGTTAGGTTAAAATACTCATGAACAACCCCACTAGATAAGCCTGTGCTCCCGATCTGTAGGTTTTTTTTTCTTTCTTTCGATGTAAATTCAAAGAAAGACAAGATGGAATGTAGGGTGGAAAGAAAAATGGGCTCTTTCTCATTTCACCAATTTCATCTACAATTGAATAGAATGGCTGCTCTCACTCTTCATTTCGACTTTAATGTGGTGTCGATTATTTGTGAATCTCCCGTGCAGTGAAGGGCGAGAACAAGATTCTCGATCCAGTGTATATCAGAGTGTGAGCTGCAAATAAAAACTGCTAGAGCGGTGCATAAAGTTAGCAACCAGAGTGTGACTCGAACCTGTGAATGTGGAGCACAGTGATATAATTACCCACCACCATAATCCCTCGGTCCCCTCTGCACATTTTGTAGAGGGGTGACATATGACCACACCATTGTGCTTCTGCCTTCACCAGAATTATAATAACAGCAAATTCCAATAAATAGCCATACTGGTCAGAATGAATAACTGTCATTGATACATTCTGAGTCAGAACTGAGTCAGAATGAAATAGGACAAGAATTTTCTTTCATATTTACACGTACATTTGACTCATAATTTCTTCCGTTACTTTCTCTCTCACGTGAAGAAGCAGCCATGGAGAGGGAAATAAAGGCGATGTTGTCGCTCAATGGCCTTTCTCATTTGGCTGAACCTGAATTGGATTAAATCGCAAGAACCGCTGATTTGTTCGTTTCATTTTAATTTTGCTGAAACCTCACAATGTTCATTAATAATCAGAAGTGAATTAGATATATCTCATTGGAACGATTAATGTTGTATTCAAATTTGCTTTGACTTTATTTCAGCTTAAGGAAAATACTGCTAAGAAAAACAGAGGGTTAAAGTGCAAATGAAAACCCACCAGTTTTGTTGCTCGTTGCTTTGGCAAATTTCACAGAGTACTACATGGATCAAACATCATGATGTTTGTTCTCACATCCTGAAAGCATGTGATGAAAGCAGGAAGTCGTTCTCCAAGCAACTGATCACTTCCTATTCATTATGTAATATCTTCCCTTCACAATAAATAAAAATCCACTCAATTCCATTTACAATGCTTTAGGTGGAATATTATGCCAAATCTTTCAAAATGCAGACTTTTGGAACTGAATCTTATTCAGCTGCACACATTAAAGGAATTTCTTTACATTTAAAGTCAACTAACTTAGACATTGTTTCCCCACAACTTCCAACCGACTACACCCCATCCCTACACCTTTACCTACCCACATGCTGTGTCTCTCCTTGTGAAATTTATTCCTTGCATGTCAACAAAAGTGCCTTTCCAAATATTTTGAAAAACAGATTCTCGGAGTGACAGCTATTCTGTTCTTATCATTTCTTTCTCCTTCAAAGGTTTGATTAAAGGTATTGAACACCAGATATCTAGATGTTTACTTACTTGAAAGATGGAAATTTCCACCTATTTACTCTGACCAAACATTTCATAACCTGCAAAAAAAACCATTAAGTCTTCCTTGGTTCAAAGATAACTGTTCTCAGTTTTCCAAGAAGACAAATGAATAAAATCTCATGTTCAGTACACCCCCATCAGCATGTTCTCTAATGGCTTTACTCCCCAGTAAACCCCGTCATTATCAATTCATGGAATCACAGAATCCTACAGTGCAGAAAAAGCCGGTATCGGGCCCGTATCGACTCTCTGAAGAGCATCTCACCTAGACCCACCTCCCCTCCCTATTTCCATATATTTCACCTGAAGAAGGGGAATCCCTCCCCCCTTTTGATTTCAAATAAACCTGTTGGAGCATAACCTGACGTCCTGTGATTTCTGACCTTATCCCCACATTACCCATGGCTAATTCACTTAACTTACTTAATTCACTCCCTGGACACGAGAGGGCAACTTAACTTGGCCAATCAACCCAACCCTCCCTCTGAAAACCAGCGCGAATTACTGAGACAATGTTCCATCATACTGAGTAAATGCTGTATCATTTTTAAATGTTTTTATACCCTGGTAACAGCCTCATCAGAATAAATGAATCCAAATTCAATGTATCGAAACGGTACTCTGTCCTTTACAATTTCATTCGTGCTGCGGGAAATGTGTCTGCACTCATATTTGGATGTGTTTACGTTGTTTCTTCCTCAGCTTCCTGCTTCTAGTAAACACTTCAATCCAGAACAAGTCTGTCAAATACTTTTCATTCCAACACAGTCACAAAGTGCAGTTTGCAGAAGGCACGTGTTTGGCCGTTCACTGACACACAGCCTTCCTGAGAGCTGCAGTCCTTCCCCACATTTAGTCAGGCAGCACTGTCCTTCCTGTGACATGCCCCATCTAGAATGGAAGGACAGGTATCAATACCCGCACTTGGGAACGGGGCGACAGTTTTAAAATATTTACACTGAACCCAGCGGAGAATTGAGCCCTGTGACAGGCGGGGATACCGACTACTATACTACCGAGGTCAACAGTCTCAAAAGAGGCCCTTCAACCAATTGTGGCCACACTTCTCAAATACAACTGCCTAATGAACTGAATCACATTTCACAATTCTTACCCCACAGCCTTATATGTCTTGGCATCACAAGCTCACATCTGAATATTTATTCAGGTTGTAAGGGTTTCTGTCGCTCTGAACAATGCGGACAGTATATTCCAAATTCCAACCACCCACTGGCTGATAAAGCTTTTCTGTACTTCTTCGCGACTGCGCCACTCAATTTCTCTGATTCTGGGGCTGGGAATTGGGACTACGTGGCAGCAATGGTTACTGTCTTGTAGGGGGGAAACTGGTGAAGGAGCCGATGTTAAACTGCATTACTATTGAAGCATACATTTCAACAACAATTGCACTGTCCCCGGAGTTTTTGATGTTTTGGAGAAGTCTACTTATCTCAGCCTTCAGCATATTAATGATGGAATCACCACAGCCACTGGGGGAACTGATATTAAGCGGTCAGCCCATTCTGAGTTACCACATATCTGCCACTGTTCGCTAAGCACTGATATTGTGCATTTGGTGCGCTGCCTAACATTTCTTATGAGACTGGACTTATTGCACCCTATCAGCGCACTCCTTGTGGAATGCCGTGATCGTATAGTGTTTAGTATTCTGCGTTGTGGCCGCAGCAACCGCGGCTCAAATCCGAGTCACGGCAGTATTTGCTCTAGTTCTTGGGAAACACAAAGGAATCAGTTGTTTGGATAATGTAATTTTTTCCAAGGTGATGATCTTTTCCCTTCAAATTCTGCTCGCTCACGTCTCTGTGTTTCATATGTCAGAATTCAAATCCACCCGTTCTCAGAGATTTCACTCCCTCCTACGATCACTAACTGAACTTTTCATCCAACACCCCCATTATATTAATTTAGAGATGCCGGTGTTGGACTATGGTGTAAAAAGTTAAAAACCACACAACACCAGGTTAGAGTCTAACAGTCTTAACTGAGCACCAGTTTTCGGAGCGCTGCTCTTTCATCATGTGGTTGTGGAGTCATTTTCTATTTCATTAAGGCGCTGCAGAATCTAACACAGACTCTCACATTGATACTGTTCACTCTGTGCTGCTGCGGTCACTGTGGCTGGGTGAACGTGCCTCAACCCCACCACCAGGACCTGCAGACCAGTTGATTCATTTGGTTACCACTGTTGTGAGGCCAGTCCTCGTGTAGCAGCTTTTACTGATATGGAATTGCGATTATTGAGTGTCAAGCACAGGAAAATGTTACAGGACAATATCGAGGAAAAGCGACTTCATTGGGAAAGATTAGTTTCACTGTTTGTTTTAAATGGCCGAGCACTATTACTACTGGACTGTTAACTCAGATACCAAGCAAATGAACCAGGTATCCGGGTTTTACTCCACCAAGCCAGGTGTTAGAATTGAGATTCAATACATATCTGGAATTACGAATCTAATAACTTGTATAAATCCATGGTCAATTGCTGAAAAAAAACAAAACCATCGTGTTCACTGACGTCCTTTGAGAAAGAAACCTGCCATTCTTATCTGGTCGGGCCTCGATGTGACTCCCGACTCACTGCTATACGGTTGAGTCTCAACGCCCGCTGTGCAATTAGGGATCGTAATCAATACTGCCGAGACAGCGACGCCCTCATACTGTAACAGAATAGAAAAAAAAAGGCAATTTAGCTCTCGCTAGATTACTGTGTGCAGTTCTGCAATTCACAGTATAGCAATGATGTGATGTCACTGGGAACGTTGCAGGAGAGATTCAATGGGATATTGTCTGGGCTGAAGAGTTTCATTTATGAGGAGAAATTGGACAGACTGGGGTTGTTTGTCACCGAGCAGAGGAGATTGGAGAAGATATGACTGAGATGTACAAAATCATGAGGGATATGGATAGGATAGACTGAAAGAAGCGTTTGTTATTGATGGAGGGATTGAACACCGGGGCCAAGAGATTTTGGGAAAAGGCAGAAAGGTTTGATTATATGTGCGGAAACGGTCAGAGAGGCAGAAACTCTTTTAACCTGAAAAAAAATTCAGATGTGAATTTGTGAGGCCAAGACATATCAGACTATGGGTTAAATAATGGAAATCTTGTTTCAGGTCGTTAAGCAGTTGTGTTGGACAAATGCGGCCACAACAGGCTGCAGGGCCTCCTTCGATTTTGTTGTCTTCCACAGTATTGTGGTTAGTGTCCCCGCCTGTCACTGGGCTCAATTCTCCGCTGGCGGCATCGTAAATGTTTTAAACCTGTCGCTCTGTTCCCCAGTGAAGGTTATTAATACCTGGCCTTCCATTCTCGATTGGTTATGTCACAGGAAGGACAGTGCTGTCAGAATCAGCTGGGGAAGGACTGCAGCTCCTGGGGAGAGAGTGTGTCAGTGAAAGTGCAAACATGTAACTTCTGCAAACTCCACATTGTGTTTCGTGTTGCAATGAAAACTAATATGTAGAGTTGTTCCTGACTATGTATTTATATAAAGCAGCAATCTGAGGAAGAAAACAGAGTAAACCCATTCAGATCTGAGTACAGAAACATTTCCAGCAGCACTAATGAGGTTGTACAGCGCAGAACCGCGGTTGGATGCATTGAGCTCGGTTTGAGGGCGCAGCTTGCTTTCACTCGGCTGAGTTGCCAGTGTATAAAGCCATTAAACATGATACGGATAGTGTTTAATATGATGGTACATTTGCTCATTGGTTCGCACTGCTGGTAAGTCTGTAGGTTAGGTGGATTGGCCGTGTTAAATTTGTTGATGTGTTCAGGGAGTGAATTCAGTAAGTTAAGTGAGTTAGCCATGGGTAACGCAGTGATAAAGTCAGCAGTCACACGATGGCAGGTTTGATTCCAACAGGTCTATTTGAAATCACAAGCCAGAGGCATGCCAGGATGGAGACGGGAGCTAGGTCTGGTTGAGATGCTGTTTCGAATGTCCCTACAGACCTGATTGGCTGAATTGTACTTTCTGCATTGTTGGGAATCTGTGATTCTATCAGAGAGTACACTGCCAGCGCTTACTGGGCTGCTAAGACATTAGAGACGATGCCTACTGCGTTTCGTGGGGATGTAATTTTATTTATTTGTGTTGGAAAATTTGAAACGGAACCAAGGAAAACCGAATGGAAGTTTTCCAGAGTATTTGAGGTCTGGAGAGAGTAAATAGGTGGTAAATTCTCTCTTTCAAGTTCGCAAATTTCTGAACGTCAGGCTTTCAAAACCATCGATGTCGGGCAAAGAAATAATGAGAGCAGAATTTCTGTCACTCTGAGAATCCATTTCCAAATATTTGGAGAGACACATTTCGAGACACAGAAGCAATGAGTTTCACCAGGAGAGAGACAGCCTGTGGCCAGGTAAAAGTGTAAATGTGGGGTGTGTGTGTGGGGTGTGTGTGTGGGCGGTGGGGTGGGGGGGGGGGGAGATGTGTGGGCGGTGGAAGGTGTGAGGAAACAATGTCTAATTTGGACGAATTTAGATGTGAAGAAATATCGGAAACGTTTGCAGCTGAATAATATTGAGCAAAGAACCATCAGCGTTTTGAAAGATTTATATTAATATCTACATGAAACATGATAAATAGAACTGAGCAGATTTTGAATATTGTCAAGGAAAGATATTCCATAATGAATAGGAAGTGACCTGTCTCTTGGAGATCGATTTCCTGCTTTAATCCCATGCCTGAAAGATGGGAGGACTATCGGCATGATGTTGGGGCTGCCAAAGTAACTGAGCATCAAAATTGGCATCTCGTTTTGTAGTTTAACCTTCCGTTTTTCTCAACAGTATTTTCTTTAAGCTGAAATAAATTCGGAGCAAAATTCAATGCAACATTAAACGTTCCAATGATATAAATCCAATTCACTTCCGATCATTGCAATGAACAGAGTGAAGTTGCAGCAAAATTAATTTAAAAAATGAAGAAATCTGAATTTCCGGGAATTTTACCCAGTTCAGGTTCAGCCATATGAGAAAGCCCATCGAGCTAAGTCATCACCTTCGCTTCTCTCTCCATATATACTTCTTCACGTGAGAGAGAAACTGTCTGAAGAAATTATGCGTCAAGACTAAATGTACGTGTGAATGTGACGGCAATTTCATGTTTGCTGGTTCATTCTGAGACAGTTCCGACTCGGAATGAATCAAGGACAGGTATTCCTTCCAAGGACGAGGTCAATTCTTTGGATTTTGCTGGTATTATTATTCGCTGAAAACAGAAACATAATGGTGTGGATTCGATTCCTCTCAGGGAATTTCTTATCCCCTAGGTGCACCATATGTAATCTTGATGTGGTCATATGTGAGCCCCTTTGCAATGGGCTGGAGTGGCCCAGAGGTGAAGGCGACGGGTTGGTCTTTCATTGTGTATGTGTGGATTTGAATCCTACTCTGGCTGTTACTTCTATCAAAAACAGCTGTGGTTTTCGTTTGTGCCTCGCATCTTTAGTATATATTGGATGGAGAATCTTGTTCTTGCCCTTCATTGCACCGGAGATTTGTGATAAATTGAAACCTCATCAATGTCGAAATAAAGCAATTTGTTTCCGTTGTAAGTTATATTGGGATTATGAAAAGGAGTGCAAACGTTTCTTTCCTCCTTTCATTCCATCTTGACTTTCTATGAATTTACATCGAATGAAAGCAATACAAATAAGGAGAGATCAGGTGCAATATTTTATCCAGTTGGATTGTGAATTTTAATGTAACACACCACACAAACTTTTGATCAGTATTTTAAACAGTCAATTGTATAGGAACTGCAGAAAACTTTTCCAATGGAATGAGCCTTTCATTCTTTCACAATCTTTTGCTGTGTGCATCATAACGGGATCTGTCATCCAGCGTGATCACCAAGTTGGCAACAATATTAGATCCACCAATTTTCTTTAGCAACCACAACTTCTGCACATACACATCTGTGATGTGCCCAGTGCCATTTGTTGTCTCCAGGCCACAGCACATTTCTCGTTTATGAGCTTATGAGCCTAGTTACTGATCTGTCTGATCAGTTTGAGAAACCTTTTCTCTCACTTCATCCCATCCCCTCAAAATTCGAAACTTATCAACAAAGTAAGGCATTAAACCAAATGATGTTGGATTGGAAGTCGGCCATTCAGACGATTGAGTCTGCTCGAACATTCAATGAACTCATGGCTGATCTGATAATCTTCAACTCCATTCTCTTGCCTTGCCTCGACAAAGCGTTATCGTCTTTCTGATCTGACTGGCACAGTTTGAAAATGCACAACAACTCAACCTCAACAACAGTTTCGGTAAGGAGTTCCACTGATTCACTGGCCCCTGAGCAAAGAAATGACTCCTCATTTCTGAATTAAATAGGCAAAATCTAATTCTGAGTTCATGTCCTCTGGTGTTCTCCTCATACCAGAGGGTAAACCACCTGCCCGTAACTAACCTGTCAAGATCCCATGAATATTGAACGTTTATAAATGTTATCATGTGATTATACAGATCCCCTCCGCCTCCTTGTTTCAAAGAGAATAATCCCAGCCGAAACAATCATTCCACAAAGCTCCTATTTCTCCTGTGTTGGCAATATATCCATAAATCTCTGCTGCTTCCTGCAGCGTCCTTACATTTTATGAAGGCAGGTGGAGAAATTTATGCGAAGAAATGGTTGAAATTTCAAGCACAGATGGGAACTGGAATTTGAAATCAGACAGCGGCTGGAATCAGATTGGTCCACACAAGGTCGAAATACAGTAATGATAACTCTGACAAACGAGAATCTAATCATATCCCACTGACATTCAATGGCTTTAATGAAACTAAATTACCCGTGTATTTGGGGGGGGGGGGGGGGAAGGATAGAAACTGGCGATATAAACATTTCGACAACAAAAACATGTCCTTTGGTAGACATTTTTTTAATCATAAACTCAACTCGTGAATCCTACATCGTTTACAAGGCACAAATGAGACGTGGAACATAACTCTCTCTATTTGCCTCGATGGGTGGAACTTCAATAACACTTAAGGAACTGGACACGGTCCATGACAACGCAGTCACTTGATTGAACCTTCTTCAATACCTGCAATATTCATTCCCCTTCACCGCTAAGGCACAATTGCAGCAGAGTGCACCACCTACAAGATGCACTGGAGTAAGTCATCTGGACATTTTTGACAGGACCTTCAAAGCTCAACAGCTGTACTGGGTATAAGGACAAGGATGGAAGATGCAACGAAACACTACAATTTGAAAGTTCCCCTCCAAGGCCCATAGCACCCTGACTTGGAAAGGAATCAGTGATAAACTCATTGGTGTAACGGTCTTGATGGAAAAAGTTGCATACTTCAGCCTTCCATCTTTTACGTTACAATTTTAAAACGTGTTGATTTATGCGGTGACAGGACTTGTGCTTAGTCCGTCAGCTGTTCCCTAACCTGGTGTTTGCTAAATTTCGACTATCATCCACAGTCTGTAGTCAACATTAGAAAATGGCCGAAAAACCTCTCAATTAACTGATTCCCCCCAAGGTTAGAGTGGTGTTGGAGAAGCACAGCAGGTCCGGGAAATCTGAGGAGCAGGAAAAATGAACATTTCAGGCAAAGGTCCTTTATCAGGAATGAGATTGGGAGCATATGGGATAGAGAGATAACTGGGAGGAGGGTGGGGCTGGGGAGAAGGTAGCTGAGAGTGCAGTAGGTGGATGAAGGTGGGGGTGTCAGAAAAGAAGGTGGATTAGATTGGCGGGAATAAAGATGCGCAGGTGGGACAGGTCAGGAGGACGGTGTTGACTGAAAGTTGGGGATTGGGCTAAGGTAGAGGATGGGGAAATGAGGAAACTGTTGAAGTCCAAATTGATGCCATGAGGTTGAAGTGTCCCGAGGTGGAAGATGAGGATTTCTTCCTGCAGGCATCGGGTGCTGAGGCAGTGGCGATGGTGGAGACCCAGGACATGCATATCCTCGGGAGAGTGTGAGGGGGAGTTGAAATGTTTGGCCATGAGGCACTGAGGTTGATTCTTGCGGGTGTCCTGGAGATATTCATTGATGTGCTCTGTGAGAAGGCATCCGGTCTCCCCAATTTAGAGTAGACCATATTAGAAGCAACGGATACAAGACATGACATGTATGGAAGTGCAGGGGAAACTTTGTTGGATGTGGAAGCCTCAATTGGAGCCTTGGACAGAGATGAGGGTGTCGGCGAGGGTGCTTTTTTTGCAATTCCTGCAGTGACAGGGAAAGGTGCCAGGAGGGATGGGTGGGTCATTAGAGGCCGTGGACTTGACTAGGCAGTCACAGAGCCAATGGCCTGGGCGGAAAGTGGATAGAGTAGGGAGGGGAACATATCCCTAGTGGTTGAATCCGTTTAGAGGTGATGAACATGTCAGCGGATGATGTGATTTATGCGGAGGTTGGTGGGATAGAAGATAAGGAGCAGTGGGGTTCTGTCCTTGTTGTGGCTGGAGGTGTGGGGTTCATGGGCGGAGGTACAGAACATGGATGAAATGCGTTGGAGCGCATCTTCAACCGCATAGGAGGGGACGGTCTGGTCTTTAAAGAAGGAGGCCATCTGGTGTGTTATGTGGTGGAACTGGTCCTTTGGGAACAGAGGGTAAAAACAATGACTGCAGATGCTGGAAACCAGAGGTTAGATCAGAGTGATGCTGGAAAATCACAGCAGTTCAGGCAGCATCCAAGGAGCAGTAAAATCGACATTTCGGGCAAAAGCCCTTCACCAGGAATAAAGGCAGAGCGCCTGAAGGGTAGAGAGATAAGTGAGAGGAGGGTGGATACAGGGAGAATGAAGTACCGAATGCAGAACACAACAGATGGCCTCCTTCTTTCGAAACTGCCATTTCCCTTTCCACGTGGTTAAAGATGCCCTCCGATGCATCTCGTCTGCATCCCGCACCTCCTCCCTCAGACCCCACCCCTCCAACTCGTAACAAGGACAGAACCTCCCTGGTGCTCATCTTCCACCCTACCAACCTTCGCATAAACCAAATTACCCACCGACATTTCCGCCACCTCCAAACGGACCCCACCACCAGGGATATGTTTTCCTCCCCATTCCATTCTGCCTTCCTCAAAGACAGTTCCCTCCGTAACAACCTGGTCAGTCCACGGCCTCCAACAACCCCCCACCCCGTCCTGGCACCTTCCCCTGCCACCGCAGGAATTGCAAAACCTGCGCCCACATCTCCTCCCTCACCTCCATCCAAGGCCCCAAAGGAGCCTTCCACATCCACCAATATCATTTGTTGTATCCACGGCTCCCGATGTGACCTCCTCTACATTGGGGAGACTTGAAGCCTCCGAGCAGAGCACTTTAGGGAATATCTCTGATACACCCACACCAATCAATCACACTGCCCTGTGGCCCAAAATTTCAACTCCCGCTCCAACTCAGCCGAGGACATGGACGTCCTGAACCTCCTTCACTGGCCCTCCCTCACCACCCGACGCCTGGAGGAAGAACGCCTTATCTTCCGCCTCGGAACACTTCAACCCCAGGGCATCAATGTGGACTTCAACAGTTTCCTTATTTCCCCTTTCCCCACCTCGCACCAGCTCCAAACTTCCAGCTCAGCACTGTCCCCATGTCTTATCCTCCCTGCCAATCTTCTTTTCCAACTATCCACTTCACCCTCTTCCCTGACCGATCACCTTCATCCCCTCCCCAGCTCAACTATTGCCCGAAACGTCGATCTTACTGCTCCTCGTATGCAGCCCGAACTGCTGTGCTTCTCCTTTGGGAGCTGATGCGATGCAGGTGGAGGAATTGGGAATACAGGATACCGGTAGCGCAAGAGGTGGGGTCTCCTCTACAACAGACACCTTCTCGCAGAGCGTTTCAGTGAACATTTCCAGGACACCCACAACATTCAACCTGAGTGCCTCAAGACGGAACACATCAAAACCCTCCACATTCTCCAGACAACATGCAGGCCCTGGGCCTCCTCCACCACCATTCCCTCACCAGCCGACGCCTCATCCCCCAAGTCGGGACCCTTCAACCCAGGGCATCAAAGTGGTCTTCACCAGTTTCCTCATCTCCTCACACACACCTTATCCCAGTTCCAACCTTCCAGCTTGGCACCATCCAACTGACCTGTCCCACCTGGTTATCTCCCTTCCTACCTATCCGATCCACCCTCTTCTCCGACCTACCACCTTTCACCCCATCTCCAAACATCCATTGCACTCTCAGCTAAATTCTTCCCAGACCCAGTCCTCCTATTGATGTCTCTACCCTTGAGGCTCCCAGCTTTATTCCTGATGAAGGGCTTTTCCCCGAAAAGTCAGTTTTTTTTCTGTAACTCGGATGCTGCCTGACCTGCTATGCTTCTTCAGTACCACTCTAATATTGATTTGAATCCAGCTCCTGCCGTACATATTTCAGTCCAACTGATTTCCCTGTCCATTGATCTTCAGCAATCGTGCATGTCGACTCCAAGATCTCTTTGTCTGTCTACATCACACAGAATACTCACTGGTTTTGTTTCTTCTCCCCAAATTCATTAACACTCATTGGTCTGAATGCAATTGCATTCAGCATTTTACCTTTCCATCTGATCGATACATCCCATCTGTCCCTGGCATTTTTAACCATTGTCAACTGCACGACCAATTGTTGCATCATCAGCAAAGTTCTAAATCATGGCTCCTGCAACTAAGTCTAAATCATTGATCTACATCAGAATACAAATACATTTCACTGGAAAGACGCATCCAAACATGGTTCATTGCTGGGTAGGGATTAACAGCTCCTTATTCTTCCACGGAATGTGGCTGTCATTGGACTGAAGAGCATTTGTTCTTAATTCTAATTCACTTTGAACTAAGTCATGGGTGAACCACATTGTTGTGGGTCTGGAGTCACATGTTGACAGGATTCATTATGGTCAGCAGATTTCCCTTTCGAAGGGACAAGAATGAATGGATTTTCAGCAATATAAAGGTATTTTCGCTGTTCCTGAGATTGGTTTTATTTTCCAGATTTTATTCATTGAATTTAACTATCAGCAGCTGCCACGTTCCAGTCTCCAAATATTACTATCCCAATAGATCGCCGCTGCACTAACAAGTCCCTGCTGCATTTCTCCATTCAAAGAATGACATTGTCAATTCAGATTATCACAGATGGAGAGAGAACAGATCGTGTTTCAATGTTGGAATGGAAGCAATGTACACTGGATTGGAGTGTTCAGTGGAGCAGAGATTGATGTGATGATGTGAGCAAAATCAGTTCTTACTGTTAAGATAACAAAATACCGCTTTGTTAAGGAAAATCTTTGAGAATGCTTTCACCTGGGTGGCATGGTGGCACAGTGGTTAGCCCTGCTGCCATGCAGCACCAGAGACCCGGGTTCAATTCCCGACTCAGGCGACTGAGTGTGTGGAGTTTGTACGTTCTCTCCGTGTTTGCGTGGGTGTCCTCCCACAGTCCAAAAATGTGTCAGTTAAGTGAATTGGCCATGCTAAAACTGCCCGTAGTGTTGGGTCTGGGCGGGTTGGTGTGGTCTTATTGCGCCGAAGGGCCTCTTTCCACACTGTAAGTCATCTCATCTATTTCGACCTCTCGGGCTTCCTCTGAGCCAATCCTCAGTGCGGGTTAACGCTGCTGCTGATTGTTAATAATATGATAATTTGAGACCAATATGCCTTTCCACCCCGCCTTCGACCAGAATCACACCCAGCCTCATCATTTCACGCGCTTGGATAGATAGTCAGTTTTTTTTTCCCCTGAGGTCGGGGAGTCCATAACGAGAGGGCATAGATTTAGATTGAGAAGGGAAAGATATAAAAGAGACCTAAGGGGTAACGTTTTCATACAGAGGGTGGCACGTGTATGGAATAAGGTGTCAGAGGAAGTGATGGAGGCTGGTGAAATCGCAATATTTCTAAGGTATTTGGATGGGTATATGAATAAGAAGGGTTTGGAGGGACATGAGCTGGATGCTGGCAGGTGGGGATAGATTGGACTGGGACATCTAGTCGGAATGGACGGATTGGACCGAAGAGTCTCTTTCCATGCTGTACATCTCTATGAGTCTATGACCGCGCCTTTACCAATCATGTCACTGATGCAACAGAATAGCTTCACGTGCTCATTTCCGACCCCACTTCCGGTTTGGTATTCGCGGCTGTGCCATGAAGTTTGTCTGAATCCGGTTCTTGGAACTGGGGTTATGTGACTAACTGCAGCAATGGGTACCTCCTTGGGTGGGAAAGTTTGTGAAGCAACCGTTTTAAAACTCATTGTTATTGAAACATACAATGCACCAATATCCCGCACTCTACCCTGAACATTTTTGTTTCTAGAAATCTATCAAACTCAGTCTTCAACATGCAGTACTTGATGGAACCACCACAGCGTCTGGGGATATCGAATTTAAAATTCATCTAATTCTGATTTCCCACATGTTTGCTATCGCTCGCCTAATATTCCTGTTGTGCATCTGCTATTCTACCTAACATATCCTCTGTCACTGTGATAATTGCTGGGTTTTTTTTAAATGCATCTCCCTGCGTGACTTATTTATGTTTTGAATGTTAAAGTATTCTGCATTGTGGCCGCAGGAAGCTCGTTCGAATCCGAGTTACTGCATTTTACTCCTTGTGATTCACGCTGAAGAAACACAGAAAGGAATTAGTTGAGTTTACATGAAAACATTGTCAGACGTTTTGATTTTTTTCCATCAAACCCATTTCCTTCCCTCCCTCCTGCAATAACTTACCTTCTTTAAGTGCCGCCTCCCATTTCCCTTACAGTCACTTTCACATTGACCTCATACAGTCTGTGCTGCTGTGCTCACTGTTACGGTGTGACCATGCGCAAATCTCACTATCGGGACCTTCAACCCAGTTGATCCATTTCTATACCGCGGCTGTGAGATCACTCCTCATGTAGCAGCTTTTACTGACATGGACCAGCGATTATTGAAACATCAGTCTCAGGAAAAGGGCACAGGGCCGCGTTGAGGAAAATAAACTTTGTTAAAAAAAACACCAGGTTCTGTGGACTTCCACATCATTTATTTCACTTGTTCATTCGGCTCTGGCCAGACTATTCTGTGTAGTTATGCAGTTCACATTATAGCGGGGATGTGATCGCACTGGAAACGATGCTGGGGAGATTTCCCAGGATATTGTCTGGGCTGAAGAAAAGATATTGGACAAACTGGATTTGTATTTCTTAGAGCAGAGGAGATTGAGGGAGCATGATTAAGATGTATAAAATATAAAGGAGTATGGGTAGCCTAGACTGAAATGCATGTTTCACTTTGACGACGATTTCCATCACGAGGGGGCATCAAGTTAAGTTCAGAGGCGGAAAGATTACAGTGAATACGTGGAAATACGTTTGCAAGCAGTGGGTGGCTGAAATCTGAAACACAGTGCATGCAAGGATCGGAGAGGCAATATCCACATAACTTTCCGAAGTATTCAGATGTGAATTTGTGATGCCAAGACATACAAGGCTCTGTATCAAGTGATTTAAAAAGGAGTTCGGATAGTTAAGCGATTATTATTGAGCAATACAGGTACTCAGTTACAAGAGTGTGTTATTAATACCTGTCCTTCCATTCTCGAACGGACATGTCAGAGTAAGAACTGTGCTGTCTGAATCAGCGTGGGGGAGTGTTGCTGCTCCCGGGGAGACACAATGACAGTGACTGTGCAAACACGTGACTTCTGTAAGCTGTACCTAGAGTCGGTGTTGGAATGAAAATCATTAGGTAGTTTTGCTCGTAGTGTGGTGTTTACGTATAGGAGGTAGCTCAGGAAAATATACATTCGACTGCCCTTTTCCCACTCGCCCATACCACTGAATACCGCCACTATGTCGGACAATTTCTCTCTGAGCACTATTATCCAGTCCTCCTTCGCCCCCAACACTTCCCCATATGGCACAATTGCACGAAATCTCAGAATGTGCAATGCTGCTTGTTTACGATGTCTCTCCTCACTGTGTAAAGTTCCAGTGATTTATCTGCCTCTCACTCAATTTAGCAAACGGGATTTCCTGCTCACAATGTGGTCTCGTCAAGACTGGGGAGAGAAAAACAGAATGGGTGATAAACGCGAGTACACCTATGTTCTGTCTGCAAACAGAAAAAGAACTTGAGCTTCTAGATTCCTGTCACTGCAAATTCCCACTGTGTTCCTATGCCTCCATGTCAGTTTGGTATGCTGCAGAGCTCCCGCATGGCCTGTGCAAGTTGGAAGAGTGGCACGTCATTTCCGAATGAGAGACCGTGCAATCTTCAGAACCCAACATGGAGTTCAATCATTTTAGACCCTGCCCATCTTCTTTCACGTTCCTGCCCCATCTACACATACCATTCATTCCGATGGCGGATGGTTTGGATCGAAAATTTCTCCCCAGGTGCACTAGACCTGCTGATTGTGTTCCTATATTTCTACATTTCTTTTGATAACTTTATTCTGTTGTGATTGCCAGCCTTCAGGAAACGTGCGTTTGGACGGGATTGTGGTCAGAGGAGATTTATCAACGTGGTGCCTGAGTTCGACCATTCCCCCTGCGAAGATAAGCGAAAGTGAGGGCTGCAGGTGCTGGAGCTCAGAGTCGAGAGTGCAGTGCTGGAAATGCACAGCACGTCAGACAGCATCTGAGGAGTAGGAAAATCGATGTCTCGGAAAAAAAAACACCGACATTCCATTGCCAGCCGATGCCTGGAGGAAGAAAATCTTTTGTTCCGCCTTAGGACCCTGCAACCAAAAGGGATGAATATGTATTTCAAAAACTTCCTCATTTCACCTCCCCCAGCATTATCCCAATCCCAAGCTTCCAGCTAGGCACGGGTCTCTGGACCCGGCCATCATTGCCCCTCTGAACTACCACCTTCTACCTCTCTTCATCCATCTATCGGTTTCACAGCTACCTGACCACCAACCCCATTCCCCTCCCTCAGCCCCGACTCAAAAGCCTCATTCCTGATGAAGGGCTTACGCCCGAAACATCGATTCTCCTGCTCCTCGGATGCTGCCAGACGTTCTGTGCTTTGAAAGCACTACACTCTCGCCAATGCAAAGATAGATGAGCTCTACAGGGGCTCTCTACCTGAGAGCGGAGAAAGCTGAGAGAGAAATTGATTAACATGCACAGAAAGGGGATAGATACGTTTGACAGGAATAAACTTCTTATGGGAAGGGTAAATAACCAGTGTTATAGATGAAACGCTACAGGGAGGATGTTCAGTGAAGATTTAGGAATAATGTTTACATCTGGAGAGTGTTGTTTGTCTTGAACCCACTGTCTGAACGTGTGGTAAAGCTAAGAGTCATCCAAATACTTCAGGAGTATTTAGCCAAACACTTGAGGAGCTAGAGCATGCACGGATAAGGACCAGGTACTGGAAGGTGGGGCAAAGATAAACAGATATTTATTGAAAGACTTGAATACTGTAACTTTCGGTGCAGTAAAATGGAGGCTAGCGCAGCTCAGTGGCACAATGAAAGACGTGGTGGACATCTACTGCATTGTTAAGATCGCGATTCACAGTTTGTGGGTTTGATTCCCGCCCGAATCGCAATTTAGTTCAGATTTCAGCTGATTCAATTATTGTTCTGTTGCTTCACCGTCAGTTCCCATCATCTGGAGTTCTCGTCCCTGCTACTGACCAGAGAAGATTCCTCACTTTCTTGGTGGTGAGTTTTAAGAAATTTGAGCATTTGAAATATGATCAGTCAGGAATCGGCTGCTCATTCACAAAACCCACTGCAGATACCCACTGTCTTTCAACACAGTTCCCTCCCACGGTTGCACCGAGTGTTTTGATTTATTCAGTGTCTTTTTACCTTTGGGTGATAGGTTGATGTAGATGGGCTGGGAAAAGACATTGACCTGTTCGATCAGCCGTAATTATGTCAAATGGCGGGGTAGCGCTGGCGGGTGAAATGGTTCCCTCCTATTCCTCTCGGTCTGTGCTGTTTCTGACAGAAGGTTTTAAACAATAACATGATGAGGACAATGTGTATCTACACCACGGAAAACCAAGGTCCTCCTGTTTATCCCACCGCTCTCACAGCTGCTGTTACAGCTTCAGATCAGACAATGGAGGATTCTCCCAGGTGCTCTTTCAAGCTGCATGCTCCTTCACACAGGTTTCCAACCAGACACATTGTCCAAATTGCTGGTTAGATATTGGGGATTCAGGGACAGATTTCCCCTTTTTCTGACTCGAGTTCTCACCACGGTAATAAACATGAATTTCGGGCGTTCTGTATCTTACTCTAGATTCTTATCACTTTACAATTTAAACTGAAATTCAATTTACTCTTGCATGACATTCTTATGTCTTCAGTATTCATGAAAACTTTGCATTATGTCCTTGGATGAAGCCATGGTGAAAATTAATGATGTGTGCAGTGTGTTTCATGTTGTCTGTAGGATCTTGCAGAAGCATGTTCGTGAAGTGTGGTTGAATCGAATTCTGTGCCGAATTGAAGCCGACCGAGTGAGAAGCCCTGTGATAATGTAACATTTTCTGTAAACAACGCAGCAACCCTTGAAAACCCAGTTTTCAATCAAGTCTATTTTCACAACATTTTTCTGTATCCCATTAAATCAGTGATTATTAAAAGGACTCAGTCCCGTTCCTGGTCATTGTGACTAAATGACCAAGGCAATCGATGGCAATGATAATGATGCTTGACATCGACAGGTGCATTCCTACTCACTAGAGTCACATTGTATTACAGATCACGTAAGCAGAGGAGATGATGACCCTTCTGGCACCCTGAGACAGTGCGACAGTTAATCCCACGTTGTTAGTCTCACTCGATATCAAAAACCAGTTAGCCAGCGGACTGGGCTAACCGGCTGCCATTTAATGTAAAGCTCAAACAAACAGCTCAGCACATTAGCAATCTGTAGTAATTCACAATTGAGTGGGTTGGTTTCTGAAAATTAAACGTACCTTCTGAACAATGAGTGAGGCTATTCCAAGATTGCCTTCTCTGACTGCGCTGGGATATGACTGATGTTCTTTATGATATGGAAGTGCCAGCTTTTGAGTTGGGTAGACAAAGTTAAAAAATACACAATATCAGGGCATAGTCCACCAGGCTTATTTGGAAACGCTAGTTTTCAGAGAGCCGCTCCTTCATCAGGTGGGTGTCTTTCTGCAGAAACTTGATGTGTGTGTCAATATGCTCGATCGTTTGGAAGATCATCTGGACTTTAACTGACCGTTCGTGGTGTCGATGGTACCCATGACTTAGATGTGTTGGTGTTGGACTGGGGTGGACAAATTTAAAAATCATACAAAGCCAAATTAGAGTCCAACAGTTGACAATCACCTGATGAAGAAACAGTGCACGGAACACTGTCGCTTCCAAATATGCTTGTTCAATACAATCTGATGCAATGTGATTTTTAACATTGAGAGCTCTTGATAATGTTTAATTGATCGAAGGCATTAAAATAATTTTCGTTCGTGGAGATGAAAATTTCAAATATTATCCACCTCAGTTTAACAAAAAAAAACGTTTGGATGTGTGCTGAATCTCCACAATGCGCTTGCGCCAAGCAAAAGCTGAATCTGCACCTGCCTGATCCGTAGCCAGCTATAAGAATGGTTGTACCACTGGCCAGATGCACAGCTGAAATTTTACACGCTGCAGAGCTGTGGTGCTGACAATGCCATTAGCAATAACAGTAACAGTCACAAGTGAACAAAGAACAAAGATAATCACCATCAATGATCCACTTCAAATTGTCTTAAAAAAACTACCATTCACAATTTGAGCAGCCAATCAATGAGGTCGCTGCTGATCAAGAAAATTGCAACTTACTTTGCTGCGTTTTCACCATAATTAGAGGTAAACTCCAGCCTAATCATAACATCGCATATTCCCATTAATTTTCAGATTTAGATTACGTTAATGACCTGTCCGTATTTGCAGGAAACTGAACAACATGAAATGAATGAAAACCTTCTTCCGGTGATGTAATCCAGTGCAGAGTCGGCCAGAAAACAAAAGACAAAGACATGAAACATCATTCCCATTTTCTCTGTACCAATGCATTTTCCTGAGTTGGATGTTTGCAGGACTTGTCATTAGTATCGAAAGTATTAATTATTTTGCTGGGAAAGTTTCTTCATAAATCAATTAACATCTGAGTTTTGGAACCTATTTTACTTCAGATTAAAATAGTTGAATATCCTTTCCCCCAGCCTAATGTCCCAATCCTCCCTTCTCTTCCATGTAAATACCAACTGCTCCAAGTGAGGTTGGAGCACCCAACCTGACGTTGCAATGCTCCTTGCTGCTCCATGTCAATAGCAGCTTCTCCAATTTGAGTTGGGGCTCCCAGTCTGATGCCTCAATGCTCCCTGCTGCATGTCAATAGAAGCGGTCCAGTTGAGGTTGGATCTACCACTCTCATGCCCAAATGCTCCCAGGTGCTACATGTCATTAAGAGCTGGTCCTTGTGAGGTTGGTGCTCCCACTCTGATGTCCAAATGCTCCCTCCTTCATGTCAATACAAGCGTTCCAGTTGAGGTTGGATCTATCCCTCTGATGTCCCAATGCTTCCCGCTGCTACTTGATATTAAAAGCTTCTCCAAGTGAGAGTGGAGCTCCCAGACGGATGTCGCAAAGCTCCTTGCTCCATGTCGACTGAAGCGGGCTTCAAATTAGGTAAGATCCCGCAGTCTGATGTTCCAATGCTCCCTGCTGCTCCATGTCAATACAGGCTGCTCCAGGTGAGGCTGCATTTCCCAATCTGATGTCCCAATGCTCCCTGCTGCTCCACGTCAATTGAAGCTGCTCCGGGTGAGGTTGGATCTCCCAGTCTGCTGCCCCAATGCTCCCTGGCCCATGTGAGCAGACGCTGCTCCAGATGAGTTGGGAGCTCCCAACCCTTGCAACTCACACACCTCTATACCAACTTAGAAATAGTGCCCACTGACCATTTCCACCATTGGAGCCATTGGTGGAATATCCGCATCATGTGAATTTAATATTATTTTTCGTCAGCACCGAATCATTACTTCCAAAAGACATTCTTTCTTAAATATTGTTTATCATGTGCATATTGCAGTCAATCCGAAGTTAGATCATGGTGCTAATTGGTGTATGCTCAATAAAAATTACATCATATTTTTCATGTTGAGTAACTGCTACTTAGCAAGGGCAATGTTTGTAATGAAATCACACTTTTATTCCAGGTGAGGGAATGTGGTTTGTATTATTTAAAATGAATTTGTCCACTGTGTACAATGATGAAATAGATCTTTCAATTTCAAAGCAAACTTGGTTACGTTGTCATCCATCTTGACATGTGGTGTCCTCTTCTTTCAATGACACGGGTATTAGAACGAAACGTCTATTAATGACATGCATATAAAGACACACTAAATCATTTTTTGTGCTAATGCTGCATGAATTTGCGATTATTGATCCACAGATTAGGTTCAGTCCCTGCAGTGAACATGCTGACTTCTCCAGTTGTTCATAGTTCAATGTGATGCATCCAGTGTATGCATAACGTTTTGGAGCTTGATTCCCACATCTTGTGTTTATCTGTGCCTTGTTCCCAGCCTTCATCAATGGTGAAAGCAACGGGCGAGGTGGAGACCAATGTGTAAGTCTCTCCGTATCCATGCATGGCACCCATATCTGCAATTCTCTACTGTGCATTTATAGCCAGTTCTCGGTGCCCCAACACCCACGCCATGCCCCTTTTGAAATATTTCCATTATTTTGTGCTCTCTCTCTGCGCTCTTCTCACCAAGATGAATAACTTCTACTCAACATGCTCCAGATTTCATTTGACAAAACAGTCATTAAGAATCCCATTACATAAACATGCCCTTTGCATCTCTTGTGTTTTGGTTTTCCTGGATCTCTTTCATATGATAAAAGGTCACAGCAGCTTGACTTGAAAAAGAAAATCGCGTTACTTTTCATTATCCCAATGCGATCTACGTTTCAATGCAGTTTAAGCAACTGACTCAAATTATTCTGTGGGATTTTATAATAGCGTCGATGCATATAAATTGACCATTGGAGTTCCAATTTCAATAAGACAGGTGTGAACATGCAAAAATAGCAACATTGAAAACAGCGGGACTCGAACCCACGCGTACAGAGCACAATAGATTAGCAGCCCATCGCCTTAACCTCTCGACCACCTCATCACATACAATGGCACGTGTATGAACTTGTGAATAAGTGAATTGCGTAAGTTATGCAGAACAGCAGATATTTCTCCCTGGTCTGGTAAAATGCTGAATAGCACAGTACGGTTCCAAGACTATGGTCTGACCTCTGGGTTGTGGGGCAATGGCATTCCCACTGTGACACTCTGCTCACAGTGATCTGAACAAAAATGAAGAAAAGACTATGTAACAAAGTCTGTTGAATTCTGTGAAGATTTGAAGTCAACGGAATGAAGAACCCGAGTAAGAAGGATGTGTTCCTTCAAGAAAGAGTTGGCTAGAGCTCTTAAGGATAGTGGACTCAAGGGTTATGGGGATAAGGCACGAACAGTATACTGATTGAGGATGATCAGCCACGATCATAATGAATGGTAGTGCTGGCTCGAAGGGCAGAATGGCCTACTCCTGCACCTATTTTCTATTGTCTATTAAATTGCCAGTGAGAAATTGTTTTCCAGACTGGAGGAGAGTGCATAGTGCTCAATGTCATTATTCGGAACACCTTTCTTCTGCTCAGATGTTTTTGACACGCTGTTCTGAGCAGAACAGACACTTTCAAAATCCTGAATAAGACTAAACAGACAATTGAATTCAACAATGCAGATACCTTGATATGTATCATTTTCCTAGGCCATGCAACACCAATTATGATCACAGCAACCAGTGAGCAAGTGTCAGAAGGAAAATGAGTGCAGTGTGAGAGCGAATGCTGGGAGCAGCAGTTGACACGCGGGGAAGTGCATTTCCCACAACAGGAACACTACCTAAAAGCGGACTGTGGTGGAAGAATTCAGAGCGGGTTTACACTTTGGAATTTGATACCAGAGACACAATGGAGATCTGTCATTGAATCTGTAAAAGATGAAGATTTTAAGATTTCTACAGATGAAAAACAAAATAAAATGTTCATTGGTTAGTGAATGCAAATGTTGAAATTATATATTTCAAAAATCTACCCATCTTTGCAATGAGTAGCTCACCATTTTCCTCACTCGGGGTCAGAACCACTGGTGAGGATGATCGTATAATCCCCGTTACTAGCCATGGAATCAGAGAAATTCGGTTTCCCAAACGTTAAGGTACAACGAGGAATGTGGAGGTAAGCATTAATGTGTTGCTCCTGTGCTGCCGGTGACAGTGCATGGTATCTCTGTGCCAGTATAGTGGGCTGTGCTGTGCCCAAGTTTTAAGTTTGAGCCTCACATGGAGCAGCTTCAATTATTCATTGTCTTGAGGGGTATGGATAGAAGGTGATATTGAGCAAAGCCAAGTTTATGGGAAAATACCCGTGTTTGTGGATTGAGAAATGACCTTTTCTGGATAATGACTCCTTGATCAACAAACATACTGCAAGTATTTAAAACGTGAAGAGACATGTGTGGAGAGAGAACCAAAGGTGATAGTTCAGCAGGTGGATAACGTTTCCCATGTGCAGTGCGTTAAATTTCGGGAAAATATATGTTGAACTGGTTTCATGTTACGCATTTTGTTGCAAAGTCGCAAAGGTTATTGCAATAATCAAAAAAGAAAAATCACATAGGACCGTTTGAATATTGTATTGAATTGAATTTTGGCCTGAGCATATTTTATCTTCAATGACGTGCTGCAGAGAAGTACAGAGGGTTAACAATACAAAATAACAGAGTTTTCTTGGTGCATTTCTTGGGTGGAGTAAAGAATGTACGAAATATACATAACATCATGTGAATGTGGTCGAATCTTTAAAGTAGTTTTTGCAAATCCAAGTGACGATTCAATTCCGACTCATTCGGATATAACTTCTGTCTGCAGTTATTTTAGGACATCAGCTCCATTTACAGAGTTTCACCTTGAATAACACGCCACACCTTACCAATCCATGAACGTTTTTTACTCAATCTTAATCAGTTCTACGTGTTCATGAAATGTCTTTGTGTCTGAAGTCAACCAAATTCGAAATTCTTACGCAACCACACTAAATTTTTCTCAATGGTAAATTCGCTCCTTGTATGTTTGTTCGTGTATCTTTTAAAACATTGTGAAATCAGCTTCTACGTTTTATTTCTGGAAAGTCGTTCACGATTTAACTAACTCTATTGATTGGAAGAAACTCTCATTCAAACTTTTCTTAATCATTCACTAATGGTTTTGAAGCACTAACTAAAGTTATTGATTCACACGAAAGAGGGGATTTCCCTGATTTAGTCATTCAAACCTCACGTTATGTGAAAATCTCATTTGTTGACTTCAAACTTGGGTGTTTCTGCTCCAGCATTTCCAGATCTCGTGAATAAACTCCCTCATTCTTTGCATAATCCCGTTTGCATCCTTTCTGATATTTTTATGTCTCAGTAAACAACGTCACTTGGCTTTCTAATATCTTGCTGTCCAGGAAACAGCGTCGGTATCCTTTCTAATCTCTTTACATGTTTCTGGTGGAGAATGAGGACAAGGATTACACACAATGCTCCCACTGAGGGTGACCTGAAGATTTTACAGTTACGCTATGAACTCTTTGCTTTCTAAATATGACGTCACTATGTATAAACTCCAATAAGGTAAATTATTATCTATCCAGTTCATGAACATCATCTCCATAGGATCGAAAATTATCTGTCACTCCCTTTATTCTTCCACGAAATGTTTGAAAGGTTTGTAAGGCCAACATCTCGAACTCCCCGTGCCCTGAGTGAGCCTCAACTATTTTTAAAGGCTACTCAAGTTCAAATACTTCATAGTGTGTCTCCAGTCATTCCAGTGCAGACTGGTTCTGGACAGTAAATGTCATCACCAAAGGCCACCGTGGATCTGAAATCAAAAGTATTCACATAGTAATTGTGGTAGCTATTGTGTATCGTATGTCCATGTTCTTTTTCAATGTGTTCATCATTTCATGGTATTGAATTCTACTGAATGATTAATTTGTGAATGGAGACATTCTCTTCACCACTCATTCAAAACTCCATGGAACATTGAATGATTTTACTCACGCTTCCAGGGTACAGTCCTGCCATTACTGGGATGAATCAGTGAACATTCCGGACGTATTTTTGAAGGCAAGGATTTCCTTCTCCAGTTCAGGGGATCATAACAGCACTGAATCCCATGTGTGCGTTCATTAAAACCAAAACAGTTGCAGCAAAACTTTAAAACTAAGATTTTGCAATCTGCTTGCATTGGCTGTCCTAAAAATTACATTCCACATTGTGATATGTTTGTGGATGAAAACACTTTCTGAATCTGGAGCAATTACATTTCAATTTTGTCAAAAAAATGTCATTCACTGTTCTCTCTTTCCCTTTCAGTTTCCCGTTTAATATCCCGTATTCTCTCAGTTTACCTTACGTTTTGAACAATTTCAAACAATCTCGCTCCTGATTATCAATCCGAGAAATTGCCACAATTTTGTCAATTTATATGCAGTGCAGCTGTAGGGGGCGGTGAACAAGTGGAAAGGCATTGGTCACGTGAACCAAATAAAAGTAGCGGGCTGGTAAAGTCTGGCCATTCCATCGCAGTCATATTTAAAACATTTAACGTAATCTTTAGCCAAATCATATTGGCAGAAAAGAAGAAAACGTAAATGAAAAAATTGCCGATGTTGAAAATCAAACAAAAACAGTCGATGCTCGAAAATTTCAGGACGTCTTGCAGCATCTGTGGAAAGACGGACCCAGTGGATGTGAAACGTTAACTGTGATTCATCTGCACAGATGGTGCCTGCTCACCTGTGATTTTACAGCAATATCTGTTTTTGTTTCAAATTGGCAGATTTTCTCATAGTTCATGAGAACAGTGTTCTCAAGCATCAAACAGACAGCGTGTATCTGATAGTGTGAAATGAGACAATAATAATGAATGAGTAAAGAGTGTTGTACTGGAAAAGCACAGCAGGTCAGGCAACATCCGAGGAGCAGGAGAATGGACGACTTAGGCATAAGCCATTCATCAGGAATTAGGCTTGTGAGTCGGGCAGAGCGACAAAGCTGAAGCCAGGTGCCCACTCGCAGGAACCTCCTCCTACTGACCCCGATCACAAACTCTCCTCCCATCACCAAACCATCATCTCCCAGAATATCCACAATCTCATCACCTCTGGGCCTCTCTCATCCACAACCTCCAACCTCATTGTCCGTGAACCATGCACTCCCCGATTCTACCTCCTTCCTTTGATTCACAAACCTGGTTTCCCCAGTCGACCTATCGTCTCAGCCTCCGCCTGTCCCATCTGAAACATCTCTTCCAACCTCGTCACATTCTTACTTACCCAGTCCAGGAAATGTGCATTAATATTCGTGACAGCCCGTATGCACTTCACCTCCTCCATGAATTTCGTTTCCCTGCCCCCCAACGCGTCATCTTCACCATGTACATCCAGTCCCTGTACAAATCCATCTGCCATGGCAGAAGTCTGCAAACCTTCCATTTCTTAATCTCACACCATCCCAACCAGTACCTTTCCACAGACATCCTCATCCACCTGACTGAACTAGTCCTCACAATCAATAACTTATCTTTCCAATCTTCCCACTTCCTCCATCGAAACGTGTAGCCATGGGTATCCGCATGGGACCTTGGTATGCCTGCCTGTTTATCAGATACGCGAAACTGTCCACCTTTCGCAGTTACTCAGGCACTATCCTCCGCCTGTTCCTCCGCTACATCGATGAATGCATTGGCGCCACTTGGTGCTCCAACGAGGAGCTTGAATAGCTCACCAACTTTACCAACAGCTTCCACCCCGACCTCAAATTTACCCGGATCATCTTGGCAACTTCCCTCACCTTCATGCACCTCTCCATCACCGTCTCTGGCGACTGACTAATTATAAACATATACTACAAGCTCACGTACTCCCACAGGTATCTAGACGACATATCCTCCAACCTTACCTCATGTAAAAACTCCATTCCTTATTCCCAATTCCTACGCCTCCACCACATGTGTTCCCAGGATGACCAATTACACCTCAGAAAGACACAGTTGGTCTCCTTCTCGCAACATCATAAATCGCCTTCCCACGTGGTTGACAACGCCGTCCAGTGCATCTCCTCCACTTCACACACCAAGACCCTTAAACCCCACGCCACTCAACGCAACAAAGACAGAACCTCCTGGTGCTCATCTTCCACCTAACCAACCTCCGCATTAAACGCATCATATCCTGCCACTGATGCCACCTCCAAATAGACACCACCACCAGAGATATATTTCGTTACCCAGCCCTGCCAGTATTCCGAAAAGACCATTCCCTCCACGAACCCCTCTTCATGTCCACACTTCCCTCTACCAGACCACAACCCTCTAGTGGCATGTTTCACTGCCACGAAAGGAGGGATGAAACTAGCACCCACACCACTCCCCTCAACGGACTTGATATATAAGCTACTTTACATTGGGACTGCCCTCACATTGGAAAAAGGAATTTCCTGCAGTGTAACGGCGACATTTGCCTGTGATATCACAATGTTGAGAGACACTGACATAGTTTCTTCTGTAGCAGCGTGGCCTAGTGAAAGCATGATCGTCCCATAAACCAAAATTCAATACTTCAAAGCTCACCTCTGCACTGTACAACTTATTTGCTGTTCCTGTAGTCAGATCTCAATCGCTTCACAGTGTATCTTTTTCTGCTTCCTGCTTCACGAAAACACTTGAAATGTGAACAAATCCACTTTCCACTTTCACCAATCTTTTGTAACTCCCGAGTTGGCACAGGTACGAGTGACCGATTGGCCATCTCTAGCGCTCTCACTCTGGTATGATCTGACAGATAAAGTGGACTGTGTCTGATCTGCAGAATGTCCCCACCGGGACGGTGTTGTTATCTCATACCCGTGGACTGAGCTGCCTCTATTGGCAGAGTATTCCGCCACTTCCCTCCACTTGCAGGCATTATGAGAGGGTGTAAGTGATGATATGCTCTGAAGCTTCCTCTCCCAGGCACAGCCAGGTACAAGAACGCCGCTGGAACTCAGCAACTTTGATTGCGAACTTCCTCCAAATATCATTTATTTGAGAGAGAGAGAAAGATGCTGAGCTGGTGGGAAAGAAAGAAATGAGGTGTGGACTCTCTTCCCTCAGTAAAATACCAGTAAGTGCATTTTTGTGCTGCCCATTTGATGTTCAGAATCAATGTTCACAACACAATCCCGCTGAAAGGCTTTTGTTTCAGAGGCGTCGGCTTCTTTGCTGCATTCGGGCATCAGTTAACATCTGAGTCCCAACTCCCAGATGAAGTGACCCCAAATGAAACCCTCGCTCGCTGAGAACCAGCCCCCCAGCCAGGAGGTGCGGGGCTGCAGGTACTCCAAAGTGGAAGGGAGGATAAAAAGCGAGCCATTATTTTTATCCCTCAACCACTCTGTCACAGACAGGCAGAGGGACGGCAGAGATGTGTGACGTCATTCACTTGCAGACAGAAGCCGTTCAGCCCATCGAGTCCACGGCAAATCTCGATCGCTTGCTTCTCTCTGAGTTTAATCATCTTTTGTGGTGCTTGTTCTAATAATAGGAAACTGTGTCTGTGTCGAAGTGTTGTCTCCAACATCCTGATCCACATGTCATTCACGGCTGTTCGTTTCACCGGAGGACCCTGCTGTGTGACCCAGGTGGGGAATAACTGCAAGGCGTCATTGGCATGGTACACGCCACAACTGATTTCTCTCACTTTCACCAGTGTATTCCCAGCTCAGGCAAGTGACTTTGCGAATCAGGTCATAAGAGACCGACAGAGAACGGCAAAAAATGCTTCCATAACTTCAAACGTGTGTTTCCTCAAATGTATAAATGTGGCGGGTGTATCTATTTCAGATTCCATTGAGTGTCAGGGCGCAGAAGGCTCATCAATATGTAATGCGAAGAACGGAGCACTGTTATAGCGAAATTCTGGCAGTGGCAGTGCACACACTGAAAGCTGGAATTGTCATCGAGCAAAGGATGCTTTTCATTCATTAATTTTATGGATTATGCGCCTAACACGATCCCTCTGGGCCGCTCTGTTATCGCTGACCACAGCAGTTTCCCGCAGTCTTCAGGTTTTTGTAGCATACCTTCGAGAATGATGTCAAAAGATCTTCACTGTTATTGTGTGATATACTGTGGCACAGATGTGTCCCGGCTGTGTCAATATAACCACCGAACTTCCCAAATTCTGCTGTTTTAATTGCAATTTCAATCAGAATCAGAAAATGTGTCACACTGCAGAATGAGGCCATGCAGCCCACCTTCGCTCTGCTGGCTCCGCAATGAGGAAATGACTGTGCTTTGATTGATTGATTATCACATGGACCTAAGTACAGTGGAAAGCTTTGTTTGCGATTGGTCAAGGCAGATCATAGTAATCAAGGACAAGCAGACCACAGCGTGAGAAAAGCTAAATTTGACCAGACTCAGGAATTCAAGTTACTCCGTAGAGGACGTGCGCTCAGCAA
The DNA here is from genome assembly GCF_020745735.1 of Hemiscyllium ocellatum. Lineage (NCBI taxonomy): Eukaryota > Metazoa > Chordata > Chondrichthyes > Orectolobiformes > Hemiscylliidae > Hemiscyllium > Hemiscyllium ocellatum. The sequence continues at coordinate 13,718,050 of NC_083429.1, forward strand.
AATCCACATTGGCATGATCAGCATTATTTCAACCTAGACAATCCATTTCTCAGAGCAGCAACGGCCGAGAAGATGCGGTTCGTGAACTTGCTTGTGTTTGTATTCAAGCTTTGGAATCGTTATCTGAACTCGATCTAATCGAAATTATATCGTCTCAGTCAAAAATTCAAATACTCATCCGCAAGGTGAACCTGAGGTCTCTTGCTCGTATGTCACCTGTCTGAGGCAAAACCACACCCGAGACAAACGAGCCAGAATGGCACCAGACGTGGTAACCATTAATTAGATGAGTTTTGTTTGGTTAACTAAGGCTGTTGCTGCAGTTTCAGAGTGAAAGAAGCACAGAGTTTTCAACACAGGTCCTTTCCATTCTGACTCGCTTCTCCCAGGATTCTGCGCTAGCTGCTTTCCCGGAACAGGGCGATCTTCATTGATAACTGGATGAACTCATCTTCCACTGTCACGCAGTGTTGGTGGGGAGCAGCTTGAACGCGGTCTTCAGCTCCCTATCAAACACGGGATTGTGGTGCTGGGTAGGGGTCTGGCAGGAGTGGGAAATATAGAAATTATGGAAAGGTGTAAAAAGGGGAGATCATGCATGCGAAAGAAATCATCTTCTTTTCAGAACCCTTATCCAAATAATGCGATCTGAGACAGATAGAAAATGCAGAACTGCAAGGAAAGACTGAACTTCTCCCCACTATTCGGGAACAGTGTCTGTGCTTCTCGAGGTCACGGGGAGGCTTCTGCTGTCTGAATCAGCATGGGATGTTACTGCAGCGAGTCCCATCGCACACGCAGTTGATGTGTGTACAGTTTTCTACGTTTCCTGCTGTTCAGATCATAGATTCCACAGCTCACATCATCCCAGAGTGACAGGGAAGCAAAGGAAATGATTCAGACCATGATCTGAACACAACCTGGGCATGGATTGGATGTGGGAGAGCGGACAGTCTCGACTGGTTCCAGCATTTACAATCCCATTGTGATATTATGTTCACAAGATCTGACCACATGGAAAGAAATGACACAGTGACAAGATCTATTGAATCAGATTCCGTGCAAAACAGAAGCCGATAGAATGAAAAGAGCCATGAGAACGGGAATGTAACTATCTGTGAGGAAGTTCTTTTCCAGAATCGAGGAGCGTGCACAGTGCTGTTCCGAGGGGTCAATATCTGGATAAGTAGAGTGAATCAGCATCGGCTGTTATTGGACTGCATCTATTGTAGAATGTTGCAAAAGCACGGGCCTTTTGTAGAAAGGGGACAACTTCAAAATCCTCAATGATGCAAAACACACAAATGAGGTGAACAGCAAAGCAACCACAGAAACTCGTGATACGTAATGGGGTAAATTCCCTGGCTCAACTTTCGCTCAAATTCGCTCTGTCAAATTTCTGAGCCTGAGATTCAAACAGTGAATGGTATATGCTAATAAAAACTGCTCGGATCTCATAACTTCAGTATTTAATACGCCCCTACATGTGCGTCTGACAACAAGCATTGATCCCTCACTGTGTTACTTCAGCAGTAGAGAATAAATAAATATAAGAAAAACAGTCACGTATGTGACAGGGATTTGACCCGATGCTGCTGCAGCCAATCGATTCAGTTGTAATTAAAATTGCTTCCACCTTTCCTGTGTCGGTAATAAGATTGCATAGCTTATGGTGCGTTTTCATGCATTGAATTGGACCAGCACTCTTTCTCAGTTTGTACTTTACTGGGATATAACGGCATGGGGAAAGACATGGTGGTGTTTTCTGGAATAAAAAGACGTTAGGAATGACACGGTCAGAGTTCACTTGATACAAAGTCGATAAAAAAAGACAGACATGACGATCACTTTGAGATTACATCACTAGAAAAGGAAAGAGCAGATTTAATGGGATATTGGGAAAGATAAAGAATCATGCAGGAGAAATCAGGAAAGACTTAGTTGTGTCTGAATGGAGGTTATCCAGCTGATGGGAAGTTGATAAGGGTAAATCTGAGGGGACTTCCTTCGTTTCGGTGAATTGAAATTCGAGGTTGGGGTTTCAGAACAAACGGGGAATGATGAAGAAATTTGGAGCAGATTTTATTTTTATTCTGAGAATTATTGAAATCGGAGATGAATTTTCAGAAATAAAATCATTTTAGGAGCTAATTACATTATATTTCATAAGGGAGTGAATTTAACAGGGACAGAGATTCTGGCCTGCCTGGATGGTGAGGCAAAAGGGGCATACTCTCGAAGTGCATAACATTTATCGGAAAGAAATTGCATAATATCTGCAACTGAAAATGGTAAGTATGAGAACAGCTGCTGGCGTTGATAGGTGTTGCAGCTCATTCTACATGAAATATTATATATTGTAAATACACTGAGCTGTTTGGTTCAGCTCTGCATGGAATGGAAGTCAGTTAGCTCAGTCCACTGACTAACTAGATATTAGAAAAGTGAGACCAACTGCATGGGATTAATTTTCTCACTGTCTCAGCTTTGCATGAGGATGATCAACTACTCTGGTCTGCCGATCTGTAATACTATGGTGCATCCAGTGTGTAAGGTTTGGCCTGTAGATGTAAAACATCATTGTCATTGCCATCTGTTGCCTTGAACATTTGGTCACAATCACTCGAAAGGAGTGTGAGTCCATTTAATACTCACTGATCTCCGCTTGAAAAATCCTGTGACAAGACTCGACCTCATCCCAGTTTGCAACCTCTGCTCCTCCCAACCCCAAAACTACTTGTTATGCCTTTGCCAGATTTACTGACATCATTCAAACTCCCCAAAGAGATAAATCTAATACTTTTGATTGGATATTTAGCTGTGCATGTTTGCAGGAAAAGGAATGACATGAAATAAGTTAAACAGACTTTCCCAGAATGTAATCCTGTGCAGGGTGAGCGATCTGAGAAAAGTCATTAAGCTAAAATTTCACCTCTGTTTCCCTGTTCACAGATGCAAATTCACGTGTGGAATATTTGCAGCAGTTCAGATAATAATTGACAGAAATGTGAAACTGGAGTTTTCAAATAAATGCTACTTTACTCAACATTGATTTCAACTGCGTTTTAATATGATGCACTAATAATCCCTTGTCAATGACAGTAACAAGATCTTTAGATAAGCATTGAACTTACAACCGTGACATTTTCCGCATCTTTAAGTGGCAGGCGCTAAACAGTTGCGTGACTGAAGCCGCAGACAGCAAGCTGGTCACATGCCGTACTCATACCTTTGGAACTGCTCTACTTTTGCTGTGGTTCTGAATTTAAAGCTAACGCAGACGAGGTGAAACTGACATGGACCTGTGATTATTAAAGCATCAGGTTCAGGAAGGGGACACATAAAAATATGCCAAATAGAATTCATTGAAAAAATGATTTCTGTTGGTTCCTGCGATGTTTACAGACAATGTTACTTTGCCGTTGTCGCCAGGCCTTTCCTTGGATCAGCTTCAATTCAAATCAATAAAAAATCTGAATGTTCATACTGGTAACGTGAAGCACACTGCATTCATCAATAATCTTCACCATTCCTACATCCATGAACACGTTGCATGTTTTCCATGAATACTGAAGATGTAATAGTGTGATACAAGAAAAATTCAATTCCAGTTTAAATTGTAAAGTAGGAAGAATGAACAGTAAGACACAGAATGTCAGAAATTCATGTACATCTCCGTGTCCAGAACTGCAGCAAAACAGAAGGGTAATCTGTCCCTGAATGCCCACGTTTGCTTGCTCCATGTGTCCAGTTGGAAACCGGTGGGAAGGAGCATGCAGTCTGACAGAGCGCCTGGGAGAATCCTCGATTGTGTGATCTAAAGCTGCAATAGGAGCTCTCCATTCTGGCTGTGAGAGCGGTGGGGTAAATGGGAGGAGCTTGATATTCCGTGGTGTAGATCCACACTTCAACATGTTATTGTTGAAAACCCTCTGTCAGAAACAGCTCTGGCAGAGAGTAACAGGAGGACGCTATTCCAAACACCGGTCCTACTCCGCCATTTGACATCGTTATGACTAACCAAATACATCGATATCTTTCCCCGATCCATCCACAGCAGCATGTCGCCCAACGGGAAAAAAACATTTAAGCAATCGATGATGCCTGTGCAACTGTTGGAGGGGAATGCGTTTAGATTCAGTGGGTTTCTGCACGAAGTTTGTAGGTTTCCTGTGTTAGCAGTTGATTCTGGTCTGATCATGCTTCAAATGATATGATTCCGTCAAAACTGACCAACAAGGGCGTAAGGAATTTTCTGTGTTAAACAGCAATTTCGAGAACCCCAGACGACGGGAATTAACGATGAATCAGCAGAATAATAATTGAATCAGCTGAAATCTGAACTCCGATTCTGGTGGAACTCAAAACAACAAACTTTCTATCGCAACGTTAACAATGCTGTAGAAATCTAACGCACTTTTCATTGCACCACCGAGCCGCGCTAGCCACAGTTTTACTGTACTAAAAGTTGTGGTTGTCATCGAGAACATATAAGAAATCTCCAGCGGAGTTCTTCAATGAGATCTTTTATTTGCAGACAAAAAACCGTGACACTCAGAAAGCAATTTCTTGAACGACCCCGAAACTCAGGATCCGTGGCTCTTTATTCCTTTTCTTTTATTATATTTTTGTTAGCTTACCTGGATGCCCAACTGTGTTAGTCAGAATTATTTCACTCCAAGTATCCAATAAACCACTATCCCTCTACTTCTGCCAATAGGGTTTTTCTATTGTCACGATTATGTATTTTACTGCCACCTCTGCTGCAAAGATCTTACTAACCTGTCATGATTAGATTTTTCGCTACCCCATCTACCACAATGTTTTCCTGTCCCAAGCTGATTAAATATTTCATGTCTTTCTTTTCTGCTACAAGGGTTTCAAGCAGACTGACGCTACTAACTATCAATTAAATACTTAAAGTCAAGTCCTAAAGATTTATTGTCACGACTTGTCCCGACCTGCAATGATGATATTTGGCTGGCAAGGCTGACGCTAATAATTGCTGTTATCTCAGCCTGTCACAGTAACCATTTAGCCCCAGTCTGACTCTGCTAATTGGTGGAGGAGCATTCCACTATGCTTATCCCATCCAGCCACAGTGGTCCCATCCTGCCACAGTGACCTTTTGACTCGTGTACCATTCCACAGACCTCTTGTAACAGATCGACAGTAGTATCCATGCTTTTACCCTTCCCATGCTTACTGGATCGGTATTTGCCACATGGTGTTCAGACCTTTGATCAGATATCTGTTTGTCTTTGCCTCACTTTCCAGTACCTGGTTCTTATCCATGTCTGCTCTAGCTTCTCAAGTATTCGGCTAAATACTCCTGAAGTGTTTTGATGACTCATAGCTTTACCACACGTTCAAACAGTGAGTTCCAATTATACAACACTTATACAATTATACAATGAAAATATTCTTCCTATATCTCCTCTGATTATCCTCCCCTTGCATCTAACGTCGATCTATGGTTGTAAACACTTTCCATAAGGAATTTCTTCCTATAACACGTATCTATCCCCTTACTGTACACCTTCAACTCTTCCTCAATCACTCTTCTCCGGTCTCAGATCAAGAGCCTGAGCTAAGCTAATTTATCTTCCCCATGAGGTGATTGTCGTGCTGGAAAAGTACAGCCGGTCAGGCAGCATCTGAGGAGCAGGCAAACCGACGCTTCTGGCATAAGCCTTTCATCAGGAATTAGACGTGTAGGTGGGGGGGGGGGGGGGAGATAAATGGGCGGCAGTTGGGGTTGGGTGGAATGTAGCTGGAAAAGCGCTAATTGGATCGGGGCGAGGGAGAAAGTGATAAGTCAGAGGGAGAAAAGATTAATAGGTCCGGAGGGTGGTGCCGAGTTGGATGCTTCGGACTGTGATAATGTGAGGGGAGGGGAATTGAGGAAGATGTTGAAATCCACATTTACCCGTATGGTTGCAGGGTCCCAAGGCAGGATATGGAGTGTTTATTTTTTCCAAACAGAGGGTAGTAACGGTTTGGTGGTGGCTTATGCCCGAAACGTCCATTGTTCTGTTCTGCAAACCACATTTCGGGAGATGTGAAATACCAAAGACTAAAAAAAGGACAAAAAAACTTATAGAATCAGAGTTAATGGAATTATACGCAATGCAGACAGAAACCATTTGGCCAAATGAATCTGCTCTGTGCCGCCGAAGAGATTCACACTCCCTCACCCTATCTTTCTAAACCCGCACTATTGATCCACCTACAAAAATAGAAATGCGTTCAAAAGCTCAGTGGGTCAGGCAACATCGTTGGAGAGAAATCAGAGTTAACATTGCGAATCAAAAGGTGTTCCAAGGAATGGCCTGTTGATCCCAAATGGTCATTCGGTTTCCCTGAGCTGCGATTCCTACTTTTGTCTTTGATTTTGTCTTTGATTATACAGTCCATTCAGGTTTTGTTTGCCATCTACCTGAAGTGCACATCTTTGGACATTGAGAAGGAATTGGAGAAGCCGGAAGAAACCCACACGGAAGAGAAGAGAAAAGGAGCGTGCAAATTCCACACAGTCAGTCACATAAGTCTGGAATCGAATGCAGGTTTCTGGCCTGTTAGCCCTCCCAAGCTGCAAGCGCCCGTACCGGATGCGAATTGAACCCAATCTCACGCAGTGACAGGCAGTGCTTTTGCCCTGGAGTTCAATGCAAAAAGAAGCCTATGTATCAGTACTGCAAATCAATAATTGATAAACTATCCAAACTCTTTTTTTAAATCACTTGATCGACAGCCTTGTACTTCTTGTCGTCAAAACTTCACATCGGAATACTTCTAAAAGATATGAGGATTTCTGCCTCTCCAACCTTTGCATGCACTGAGTTCCAGATTTCAACCACCCGCCGTTTCAAAACGAATGTCTGCTCATTCATTCAAATCTTTCCTCCTCTGTTCTTAAATCTATTACCCCGTGAGTGATCTCTCCATTATTGGCAAACTTTAGTTTCAGTCTACACTATCCGTATCCCTGATTATTTTGTGTATCTCAATCATGTCTCCTCTCGATCTCTTCTCCTCTAAATCTATCCAGTCTATCCAATCTCTCTTCATAACAGGAGCTCTTCTACTCCGACTATGTCCTGGTAAATCACCCCTGCATCATTTCCAGTGCTAATGTGATTGCAGAACTGCACACCATAGTCTAGATAGAGCCGAATGAGCAAGTGAAATAAATGATGTTGCAATCCGCAGAAAGAGGTCGTTTTGAAAAAAAGTTTCTTTTCCTCAGTGCTGCCCTGTGTGCTTTTCCTGAGCCTGAAGTTCCAATAATATCTGATCCATGTCATTAAACGCTGCTACTTGAACATTGATCTCAAAACCACGGTATCGAAATGGATTGACTGCTCTGAAGGTCGCAATGGTATGATTGATGCATGTTCACCCAGCAACAGGGAGCGCAGCAGCACAGACTGAATAGGGTTCAATTTGAAAATGATTGTAAGGGAAATGAGAGGGGGAACTTAAAGGAGGTCAGTGATTGTGAGAGGGAGAGAAGTCTCCAAGAATGGGTGAGTCTGAATTCTGACATTTATCTAGAGAGATGTGTGAGAGGGGTTTGATGAAAAAATCATAATGTCAGAGAAAGTTTTCATGTAAAATCAATTAATTCATTTCTGTGTTTCTTTGGCATGTACCACAAGGAGTTAAAACGGGTAGAACATTACATGCCGTAACTCGGATTCAATCGAGGTTCCTGCGGCCACAACGCACAACACTGAACATTATACGAACCCTGGGCCATGCAGAGATGCGTGTTTGAAAAGAGCAGTAACTACAGTGACATAGGGCATGTTAGGAAGAATGCAGAGACACAACAGGACTATTTGGCGAGCAATAATAGACATGTGGGAACTCAGAATTGGCTGTATATTCAAATTGGATATTTCAAGAGGCTGAGTAAGTTCCATCGAGCACTGCATGTTGAAGAGTGAGGGTGATAGATTTTTACAAAGCATCAAATTCTCAAGGGATACTGGAGGAAATTGTTGAAATGTATGTTTCATCAGTAATGAGGTTTCACGATTGTTGCCACACGAGCTTCCGCACACAAGGAAGTACCCATTTCTACAGTGGATCACATAATCCCAATTCCTCCACCCAGAATCAATGGTGCAGTTGCAAAGATCAAACGGGAAATTGGGATGGAAATGAGCACGTGAAGCTACTGTGTCGCACCAGTGATGCGATCGGTGAGCACATGGTCCTTCTATGATGATACAGAGGCTGGGAGTACTCCTGGTCAAAGGCGGGGAGGAAGGGCATATTTGTCTCCGGTTATTAGATTATTAAGATACAAAAGCAGCATTAACCCGCACTGACGATTGTCTCAGTGGAAGCGTGCTGCAGCCTTAAGCGAGAGGTCGATGTATTCAGCATTCAGTGCAATTTTCCTTAACAATGCACTGTTTTGTTATTTTGATAGGTAAGAACTGTTTTTTGATCACATCATCCTCTTGCTCCCAGCAAACACTCCAGTACAGCGTACATCAGTTTCATTCCAACACAGCCACATGTCATATTCTCACTCCCTCTGAGATGATTGGGATTGCCAATGTCATTCTCTGAGATGGAGCAACGCAGCATTGAGATGTTAGTGTAGTGAACAAAGAAGAACAAAGAACACAGAACATTTATAGCCCAGGAACAGGCCTTTTGAACCTCCAAGCCTGGGATGAACAAAGTCAACTGTCTAAACCTGTCACCCAATTCCTAAGCACCTGTTTCCATCTGCTCCCCATTTACTCACGCATCTATTAAGGCGCACCTTGAATGAAACGATCGTGCCTGCCTCTACTACCTCTGCTAGCAACGTGGTCCAGGCACCTACCACCCTCTGTGCTAAATACTTTCTACATCTATCTTCCTTAAACGTTTCATCTCTCAACTTGAATGTGAGACCTCACATTATTGAATCCCGTACCTGGGGAAAAAGCATCTCTATACACCCGGTCTTTATCCTTCAAGATTTTGTAGAACTCAATCAGGATCCCTCAATCTCTTTTTTTTCACTGAAAACAATCATAAACTTCTGAACCTCTCTTCACAGCAAGCATCTTCCATAACAGCAACATCCTCGTAAAACTTCTCTGCACCCTTTCGTAAACGTCCACTTCAACTGGGTAACTTGACGACCAGAACTGTGCACAGTATTCCTAAACGCGGCCGAACCAAAATCTTGTACAATTTTTGCATGACCTGCCAGCTCGTACATTCAAAGCCCTGTTCTCTGACGACAAACATGCCATTTGCTTTCTTGATCGCTCTATCGACCTGTGCCACCATCGTCATGGTACAAAGGACCTGAACTCCCAGATCTCTCCGCTCATCAAATTTCTCCAAGGCTGTTCCGTTTACTATGTAGTTGGTTCTAGAATTAGGCTTCCCAAAATGCATCACTTCACATTTGCCTCGATTGAACTCCGTCTGCCACTTCTCCGCTCTACTCTCCCGTCTATCTATATTATTCTCTATTCTTTGGCTGACGCCTATGCTTTCTGCTACTCACCAATCTTCGTGTCAAATGCAAATGTAGTGGCGATATATTGGGCTAACAACACTTGGAGACTGGAACATGGCAGCTGCTGGTATTTAAACCGATGAATAAAATCTGGAATAATAACCCCGATCAGCGGAACAAAGGCAAAAAGTTTTAATTTGCTGAAAGCCCATTCATTCTTGTCCCTTGGAAAGGGGAATTTGCCATCCTTAACGAGACCTGCCAACATATGACTCCAGACTCACAACAGTGCGTTCAACAATAGAATCCCTCTGACTCAGTTCAAGGTGAATTAAGAATGAACAACAAATAATGTTCAGACCATGATGGTCATACTCCGTGGGAGAGTAAAGAAGAATTAAAAAAAAAATACATGGATGACGGGGAAAATTGGGAGTCATCTCTGCGTGGACTCAAATTCAACTGATTATCCAATCTAAATAGACACATGGATACACACATCGCCAAGATGTCAGGTCCATAGGGGTCTTCGGGAATGGATTCAATTACCCGCTGAAGTGTAAACCTACGTGCCCAGGCACAATGTGGACAGGTCATTCACCACTCCTATATGTGAGAAGTGATCACTCAGGAGGCCAACTGGCAGAGTCACCAGCATGTTGACAAATGACATCGGGGTCCGATTGTGCTGTTATTGCAGGTGTTCATCACATCCAGCAATGAACCATGTTTGGACGCTTGTTTCCAGTGGACTTCCATTGTTTCGTGACGTAGATCAACGATTCAGACTTAGTTGTAGGAGTTATGATTTAGAAGTTTGCAGAGGATGCAACAATTGGTCGTGTATTTGACTATGATGAATAATGTCAGGGCCTGCAGAGATGTATCAATCAGGTGGAAAATAAAACCAGCGAATGGAATTGAATCCAGACCAATAAGTGGTAACGAATTTGGGGAGTTGAAACAATAACAGTGAGGTTTCTGAGTGGTGTACAGAACAAACAGGAACAAAGGGATCATGGAGTGGATATTCACAGATCACTGAAGATTTTGGGACAGGGAGCTCAGATGGTCGAGAGTATTATTGGATATTTTCTATTGTTTACCCTCTGTTGTGGGTGATATTCGATATTTAGCAACCGCCAGTTTAGGAAACTACTAAAAGAATGAGCACAAGTCTGGTCAATGCAATAATTAACATTTTAAAATTTGTAAGACAAAGGATGGAGGGCTGAAGTATACCACTTTGACGATCAAGACCGCTTCATCACTCAATGGATTTACCATTGATACATCTTCAAGTCATGCCGGCATGTGCCTTGGAGGGTAACTTGCAAATGGTCGCGCTTCAGTGTATCTTCAACCTTGTCCTTATAGTCAGCACAGTTTTTGAGCTTTGAATGTTTTGTCAACACAGCCTGGATGACATACTCCACCGCATCTTGGAGGTGGTGCATTCTACTGCAATTGTGCCTTAGCAGTGAGGGTAATAAACATTCAGGTGTTGACCGTGGTACAGTTAAGTGACTGCATTGTCGTGGAGGATGTCCAGTTCCTTCAGTGGTATTGAAGCTTCACACATCCAGGCAAATGAAGCGAGTTCTGTTACACATCTAATTTGTGCCTAACAAATGATGCAGGCTTCCCGGAGACATGACTTGTATGAATAATCACCCAGAGTCGACTGACGGACATTTTTTTGTAGTCAACTTCTTTATTTGGGCGGTCAGGTAACATCTCTCCTAAATATTAGCTCCGAGCGCGATTACACGGAGGACTTCAGTTACAACGAAGCCATTGACTGTCAATAGAATGTGATTAGATTCTCATTTGTCAAAGTTATCATTACTGTATTTGGTCCATGTGTGGACTAATCCGATTCCAATCGTTATCTGATTTCAAGTTCCAGTTCCCGTGCTGTAAGGGACAGCAGAGATTTACGAGGATGTTGTCAACTTTGGATAAAATGGAGCTGGAATGATTGGTCAGGCTTGGATTATTCTCCATGAAACAAAATCGTGGGATCTTGACAGGGTAGATGCAGGCAGGTGGCTTGCCCTATGCTCTGATGAGAGCACCAGAGGACATAGTCTCAGAATGAGATATCGCCCATTTAATTCAGAAATGAAGAGTAATTTCCATGCTCAGAGAATCTGTGGCTTTTTTTTGGCAACCGAAGTAGAGGGGAAGTTGTTGGGTATTTTCAAACTGTGTCAGGTATTTAATCAGAAAGATGATGAAGTTTGTCGAGGTAAGTGAGCAGAATGGAGTTGAAGATTATCAGATCAACCATGAGTTCGTTGTATGGTGGGGCAGACTCGATGGGCTGAATGGCATGCATCCATTTTGTTTAACATTTGGTCTAACGCTAAATTTTATTCATAAGTTGAGAATTGTGAGTGGATGGGATGAAGTGATAGAAAAGGTTTATCAAACACATCAGGAACGAAGCTCATAAACTCATGAAGAAGAAATGTGCTGTGACCTGGGGGCAACAAATGACACTCTGCACAGCACAGGTGGCTGTTTACAGAAGCTGTGATTGCTGAAGAAAATTGGTCGACCTTGTACAGTTAGCAAGTCCGTCATCACGCTGCATGTGAAAGAATGGAAAGTTTGTTTTATTGGAGCAGTTTGCTGCGTTTCCAATTCCGTGTGACTGTTTGAAATACTGATCAAATCATTGTGTGGACTGTTAGGTTCAAATTATCATGAGCAATCCCATTGGATAAACTTGTGCTCCAGATAACTTGTTAGTTATTTCTCTTTCTGTCGATGTAAATTCATAGAAAGACAAGATGGAAAGAGGTGCATAAAGAAAAAAATGTGTTCCCTCTAATTACTCCAATTTAATTTACGACCGAATAGAACATCTGCTCTCATTTTTTATTTCAACTTTTATGTGGTGTTGATTATTCGTGGATCTCCCGTACAGTGAAGCGCAAGAAAAAAATTCTCGATCCAGTGTATACCAGAGGTGTGAGATGCAATGTAAAAATGCAGCAGTGGTTTGTGGAATTAGCAACCAAAATGTGACTCGAACCCGTGAATGCGGAGCACGGTGGTATAATAATCCATCACTGTAATCTTCCGTCTCCTCAGCACGTTTTGGAAATGGGTGACATGTGACCTCATCAAGGTAACATGTGGTGAAAGTTGTGGTTGAGAAATGTCTTGAGCTAAATTGAATCCAAACCATTGTGTTTCTGCTTTCACCAGAATTACAATAACTGCAAAATTCAAGAAATAACCATGCTCAGAATGAAACAGTGAACAATAATTCCCCATCATATTCACACCCACATTTTGCCTTCACTCATAATTTCTTCAGTGACGTTCTCTCTCACATGAAGTAGTAGCTATGGCGAGTGATATAAATGCGATGTTGTGGTTCAATAGCCGTTCTCATATGGCTTAACTGAATTACGTTAAACCACAAGAAAAGCTTTTTTGTTCGTTTCGTTTTATTAAGTGAACTGAAAGTCACACTGTTCATTGTAAAAACCGGAAGTGCATTAGATTTATCTCATTGGAACGATTAATGATATATGCAAATTTGTTCCGAATTTATTTCAGCTGAAAGAAAACACTGCCATTTATGCTGATCAACTCCAACATTTTGTTAAAATGCTGTTTCGATCCCCGCTATATTGATGTTCAAAACACAACTGCGGTGTGGGAATGTGCTGAATATTTAAAGTGTCTGTGCTGTCATGATCATGTTCTCCTCCCGCGCAGATAATCACAAGCAGCTCGAATGTTGCTTTGTTTTCCAGGCAAGTTGTGCTTTTACTGGAATGGAATGGAGACTTTTATTTCATCGCTGTTTTGAAACAAAGTCCTGCGGTGACTCGATTCCTCGTTGTTTGGTTTTCTGGCCAATGGGAAAATCGTTCCAAAGAATTTCGATGTCATATGTTATTGCATTTCTCCTATTTCCTTCATTTCCGTTCAGGAGATATCAGAAGGTAAAGGTAATCTAATCGAGACTGTGATTGGTGAAATTCACTTTTTATGGCCCATTCTTTTTATGTTCTTTCTTCCTCTCTTTTCAGCTTTGTCTGGGAAGTGGTGGTGCACTAAGGCTGCAGTATGTTTGAAAGAGTAGTTTGGAATTGCCCTGTTGTTAGTTGTGAGATTACCTTATGCCTCATGTCCTCGGACTGTCTCATATTTAGCATGCATGCTTCGCTGTGACTGAACATGCATTTGGTTTGCCAGTTTTGTTTGTGTTCATTGTTAAATGCTTTCTATTTTGCGATTCGCTTAGTATATTACGAATTAACAGGCTTTCTGAAGTAATTTCCAGCTGCCAAAATCTTCAATTGAGGATCTGGAAAAATTTCACGGAATATTGCCAAGCAGAGCAAAAGTAAGGAAGTCGTTCGTTTTGGCAGTGTTTCACAATCCTACCCTTCCCGTGAGCAGTCGAACAGGATGAAAGATTGTGCCACAGTCTGCGATGCTAAAAAGTGATCCTTTAAAGCAGGTGTAATAAGCAACACAACGTTATTGGGTTACACCGCGTGGGAACAGATACTTCAGTGTATCACGTCCATGCTCACCACATAGCCAAAATTAAACACGTCCCATTCTCCAGCATTTGGCCTCAATCCCTCTAAACCCATTCTATCCAAAAAATCATCCGGTTACCTTTGCAATTTTCTGAACGTAATAGCCTCGTCCACATTCGCGGGTAGCTTATTCCATACACGCACAACCTTCTGTGTGGGAAATGCGCCTCAGGTACTTTGTCAATTTCAGCCAAATCACCTTAAACCAATGCTCTCGAGTTTTCAACTCGCCCCAGCTTAGGGAAAACACGAATGTACTCAGTTTACAACCCTTCCATCAGATCATGTCGCAGCTGTTACGCTGCAGGGAAAGTTGTCCCAGCCTATCCCACCTCGCCCAACGGTCCAAGCATTAACGACATCCTTGTCTTTACTTTGTCATCAATTTCTCGTGTCTTTTTTTAAAGTTTTCAAGATTTCAATTACGCTGGACAACAACGAGCTGTTGGAAACTGAAAGATCAAACGTAGAATAGCTTCAACTTTCAGTGATGGACACCACTGAGCCGCTGCACGGGCAGCCGCGGTTTGTTTCTGTGGCGTAGTGGTCATCACGTTCGCCTTCCACGCGAAAGGTCCCCAGTTCGGAACTGGGCCGAAACTACATTGATCAATTGCAGCACTTTACATGGACAAAAATGGAGCTTTCTTGCTTGCTTTCCAATCAACAAACCTGCCTTCGATTTTGCGTTAACTAATCTGCTCTTGTAGTGAAATGTAATGTAACACAATTCCATTTAATTACTGCGCAAAGCATTGTAAAGTTTTTCTCCAACCTGGTTCTGATCATAAGTCATTCTGTTTGAGAGTATAGTTCCCGCGTTCTGATCCTTCCATAAAAAGCAGTACCGCATTTGCATTCCTTGCGCAGGCGACCGGTTCAAAGACAGTGAAGAAGCTGATGCGCTGGTGTCACAGTGCACCACGGATTCCTGAACTAGTCTGTCTGTCAAATGTAGCCCAAAGTCACCTCTGAAAGATCGCATTTGGAAACTTCTGACGTTATACAATGCGCGAGAATTGGCACCAGAGATCCTGAATCATGGTTTGGGACAGTTAGCACGTTAGTGGCTCATTCAATCAGCAACAGCAATGAAAGAAATTATACTCTCCGAGGAACCTCTGGACCTGTGCTTTCATAGCACCGCTAGTATTAAGGTGAGATCCGAGATCTAAGCCATGTTGGAACTGAAACGGCGGAAACGACAGAGAGGATGCAGAATGACATCGCACTCATTTGGTTTTCTTTAAATCAATGAAGAGCAGGAAAATGTAAACGGGCAGGGCGAGTGGGAAAGTGAGGCAGTTGCAGCTCTGGTGAAACTCCTTCTTTGTGAGTCACTCAGTAACAAGAGGCGTGATGGTGACTCAGGCGTGAGAGCTCTTCACATCGAGAACAAAAGGCACTCAAGGTCAGTTAGCACCTCTTCCGGAGTGGGGGTGTGGTGAGGTGCTAACAGAACCTCTTGACTTCTGTACCTCCGGTTTTAGGGTGGCCAACGTTCTTTGGGACTCTTATTCTGCAAAACAGACACAGTGACTGAAACTATAGTGAACGGTATGATGTGGAACACGGTCTGCTCAGCTTTGTGCATTTTCCCTGTAGTCCGGTGTGTTTCATGTTCCGTGTAAACGAGAAAGTTGTCCTGTTTCGAGCAATGGGTGAAAACATTTAGCAAAGCAGGATTCGAAATTGCAGTAAAGTCAAGCAGCTCATGGTTATTTGAACAATCCTTAACCTAACATATACTCACGCACTCACAGATACATTTGTAGCTGAAAGAGTCTGAGAAGATATAATCAAGTTACCATTGGTATTTTTGTCTGGAGTGATGGGCTATCATTATCTGCTGCGAAATTCATATTGTAGCCGGGCACATACCAGCTGCTGTGCGAGTCGGAGAAGGATCATGGAACCCTTTTCATGTGAGTTTGCATCTTTTTGTTTGAATCCCGCCACTGCCATTTATGCTGATCAACTCCAACAGCTTGTTAAAATGCTGTTTCGATCCCCGCTATATTGGTATTCAAAACAAAACTGCGGTGTGGGAATGTGATGAATATGTAAAGTGTCTGTCCTGTCATGATCATGTTCTCCTCCCGCGCAGAAAATCGCAAGCAGCTCGAATGTTGCTTTGTTTTCCAGGCAAGTTGAGTTTTTACTGGAACGGAATGGAGACTGTTATTTCATCGCTGTTGTGAAACAAGGTCCTGCGGTGACTCGATTCGTCGTTGTTTGGTTTTCTGGCCAATGGGAAAATCGTTCCCAAGAATTTCGATGTCATCCGTTGTTGCATTTCTCCCATTTCCTTCCTTTCCGTCCTGGAGACATCGGAAGGTAAAGGTAATCTCATCGAGACTGTGGTTGGTGAAATTCACTTTTTATTGCCGATTCTTATTATGTTCTTTCTTTCTCTCTTTTCAGCATTGTCTGGGAAGTGCTGGTGCACTAAGGCTGCAGTATGTTGGAAAGAGTAGTTTGGAATTGCCCTGTTGTTAGTTGTGAGATTACTTTATGCCTCATGCCCTCGGACTGTCTCACATTTAGCATTCATGCTTCGCTGTGTCTGAACATGCATTTGGTTTGCCCGTTTTGTTTGTGTTTCGTGTTAAATGCTTTCTGTTTTGTGTTTCGCTCTGTACATTACGAATTGACAGACTTTTTGAAGTAATTTCCAGCTGCAAAAATCCTCAATTGAGGATTTGGGAAAATTTCATGGAATATTGCCAATCAGAGCAAAAGTAAGGAAGTCGTTCATTTCGGCAGTGTTTCACAATTCTACCTTTCCCGTGAGCAGTCGAACAGACTGAATGATTGTGCCACAGACTGCGATGCTAAAAAGTGATCCTTTAAAGCAGGTGTAATAAGCATCACAACGTTATTGGGGTACGCTGCGTGGGAACAGATACTTGAGTGTATCACGTCCATGCTCTCCACATCGCCAAAATTAAACATGTCCCTTTCCCAGCATTTTACCTCAATCCGTCAAAACCCATTCTATCCAGAAACTCATTCCGTTCCCTTTGCAATTTTCTGAACGTAATAACCTCGTCCACATTCGCGGTTAGCTCATTCCACACATGCACAATCTTCTGTGTAGGAAATGCGCCTCAGGTACTTTGTCAATTTCAGCCAAATCACCTTAAACTAATGCTCTCGAGTTTTCAACTCTCCCCAGCTTGGGTAAAACACGAAAATACTCAGTTTACAACCCTTCCATAAGATCATGTCGCAGCCGTTACGCTGCAGGGAAAGTTGTCCCAGCCTATTCCACCTTGCCCTATCCTCCAAACATTAACGACATCCTTGTCTGTATTTTGTCATCAATTTCAACGTGTCTTTTTTTTTTAAGTTTTCAAGATGTCAATTACGCTGGACAACAACGAGCTGTTGGAAACTGAAAGACAAAACGTAGAATGGCTTCAATTTTCAGTGCTGGACACCACTGAGCCGCTGCAGGGGCGGCCGCGGCTTGTTTCTGTGGTGTAGTGGTCATCACATTCGCCTTACACGCGAAAGGTCCCCAATTCGAAACTGGGCAGAAGCTGCTTTGTTCTTCAATTGCAGCACTTTACATGGCCAAAAATGGAGCTTTCTTGCTTGCTTTCCCATCTGCAAACCTGCCTTCGAATTTGCTTTAACAAATCTGCTCCTTGAGTGAAATGTAATGTAATGCAATTCCATTTAATTACTGTGCAAAGCATTGTAAAGTTTTTCTCCAACCTGGGTCTGATCATAAGTTTATTCTGTTTGAGAGTATAGTTACCACGTTCTGATCCTAACATAAAAAGCAGTGCCGCATTTGCTTTCCTTGCGCAGACTCGACCATTCCCAATGCGAAGATAGGTGGAAGTGAGGGCTGCAGGTGCTGAAGCTCAGAGTCGAAAGTGTAGTGCTAGAAAAGCACGGCAGGTCAGACAGCATCTGAAGAGCTGGAGAAGCAATGTTTCTGACACTAACTACTGCCATTCCATTACTACCTGATGCGTGGAGGAAGAATGACTCATATTCCGCCTTCGGACCATGCAAGCACACGGGATAAATGTGTACTTGAACAGCTTCCTCATTTCACTTCATTCTACATTCTACCAGTCGCAATCTTCCAACTAGGCACTGCTGTCTTGACCCGTCGATGAAACAACCCTCTTAACTATCACCTTCTTCCTCACCTTCATCCACCTATCCCAGATACTTTTCCACAAACAGAATTACCCTCCCACTTAAATCTCAACCCCGACCTGCAAGCCTCATTCCTGATGAAGGGTTCATGCCTGGAACGTCGATTCTCCAGCTACACAGATGCTGGCTGACATGCTGGGCTGTTGAAGTACTACGCTGTCGCCAATGCAAAGATAGATGAGCTCGGCTGGGGCTCTTTATCTGACAGTGGGAAAAGCTGGGATAGGAACTGATTAACGTGCACAGAGAAAGGATAGATATATGTGATAGAAATAAACTTCTCACGGGAAGGGTTAATAACCAGGGATATAGCAAGAGAGATGATATTCAGAGAAGTTTTAGGAAGAATGCTTACAACCTCAGAGTGTTGAATGTCTGGAACGCACTATTTGAACGTGTGGTAAAGCTAAGAGTCAACAGAACATTTCCGGAGTATTTAGCTGAACACTTGAGGAGCTAGCCCTTAATGACGAGGTGCTGGAAAGTGTGGCAAGGACAAACAAATGTTCGATGAAAACCATGAAACCGTGTTTTTGGGTGCAGCAAAATGGAGGCTAGCACAGCTCTTTGGCGAAGTGAAAGATGCTTTAGACTTCAACTGTGTTGTTTATATTGTGATTCAAATTTTGTTTGTTTGAGTCCCACCATATTCAGAGTTTAGAACATAGAACATAGAACAATACAGTACAAAATAGGCCCTTCGCCCCTCGATGTTGCGCCGACCTGTGAACTATTCTCACTTCGTCTCCCTACATTATCCCAAAATTATCCATGTGTTTCTCAATTTCTTTCACATTTCAGCTGAATCAATGGTTGTTCGACTGATTCATCGTCAATTCCAGTCATCTGGAGTTCTCGTCCCTGCTTCTGACCAGAGAAGATTCCTCACCTTCTTGATGGTGAGCTTTGAGGGAATCGTATCATTTGAAACATGATCAGACCAGAATCGGCTGCTCATTCACAAAACCCACTGCTGAAGCTCACTGTCTCTAAACAAATTTCCCACACACAGTTGCACAGAGTTTTTCGGTTTGTTCAGTGTCTTTTATCCCTTTTGGTGACAGGTTGATGTGGATGGGTTGGGAAAAGATATTGATGCATTTGTTCAGCCATAAGGATATCAAATGACGGGATAGTGCCATCGTATAAAATTGCCTCCCCTTGTTCCTCTCCCTGTCTGTGCTGTTTCTGACAGAGGAAATTAAACAATAACATGATGAGGACACTGTGAATGTACACTGTGAATATCAAGGACCTCCCCTTTATCCCATTGCTCTCACAGCTGGAATACACAACTCCTGTTGCAGCTTTAGATCAGACAGTGGAGGATTCTCCCAGGCACTCTGTCTGACTGCATGCTCCTTCACTCAGGTTTCCAACTGGACACATGGAGCAAACGGCCGTGTGGATATTGGGGATTCAGGGGCAGATTTCCACTTTGCTGGGTTAGAGTTGTGGCCAAGTTAATAAACATGAATTTAAGCGATTCTGTATCTTATTATGCATTCTTATCATTTTACAAATTAAACTGAAATTCAATTTACTCTTGTTTAACATTCTTATATCTTTAGTATTCATGAAAACTGTGCAATGTCCTCGGATGTAGGAATGGTGAAGATTGATAATGGGTGCAGTATGTTTCATGTTGTCTGTATGAACTTTCAGAAGGAAGTTAGTGGAGTGTCTTTGAATCAAATTCTGTGCCGAATTGAAGCCGACCAAAAGAACAGCCCTGTGACAGCGATAATGTAAACAGGACAGTGACACACGGAAACGCAGTTTTCAATCAAGTCTAATTTGCACGACATTTTTCTGTGTCCCTTTCCTGAACCTGGTGCTCCAATCGTCAAAGGTCAGTTCCTCCTTCTCTGCCTTAACTTTAATTTCAGATTTACAACAAAAGTAGAACAGGTTGGTCGAAGGTCCCAGAATTACGAAGAGTGCACGTTACTGGTGGCACTCTGCTGCTCCTGTGCAGCAATTCATCATCACTTAACAGCGTGTGAAATACTGCAGCTGTAATTTCAATTATTATCTGAAGCTGCTTTTCCTGATGTTGATCAGGGATCATTGGAGCACCAAACTGAAGTGCATTTGAAACATAACGTCGAATAAAGCAGCATTTATTGTAAAACTTCAGCTTCTGATTTGTGGGACTGTTCTGTATTTGGAAAATGTGTCAACTATCAGCCGGAAAGCTGTCCATATTCCCCAGGCGATTATCCATCTGTGGATCGGGAAACAGGGAATGTTTTAGCATGATGACATTTTTCAATTCTTTGAACCTCCACTGTATTCCTTTCTTGGAAAGGCTGTTAAACTCCTTTCATATTATCCCATTTGCTGCAAAGTCGCACAGTTCATTAAACTGTTCGAAATGAATTAGGTTTGTCTCTTTGGGTAGATTGAGTGTTGTCAGTGAATCTGGTAAAGTCATAACAAATAGCTTTGCTGTTGTGCAGAACAGAGAGTTCAAACAGGAATAAGGAGGACTCAGTTCCGTTCCTGGTCATTGTGACCAAATGTTCAAGGCAACAAATGGCAATGATGATGATGCTTGACATCAACAGGGCCATTCCTACTCACTAGAGTCACCATGTATTACAGATCAGGTGAGTGGGAGAGATTATGATCCTTATGGAAACCTGAGATAGTGCGACAATTAATCTCACAATGTTAGTCTCACTCTATACCATAAACCAGTTAGCCAGCGGAGTGAGCTAACTGGCTTCCGTTTACTGCAAAGCTATAACAAATATATCAGTGTATTAACATTTTGTAGTAGTTCACGTAGAATCAACCGCGAAACTTTCAACACCACCAGCTCTTCTTATACTAAATTTCTTCATTTACAGATGTTATACAATTTCTTTCCAATGAACGCTAAAGAATTCGTGAGTGTGCCACTTTTGTATCCCCATCCAGGCAGCCCAGAATCCCTGTCCCTGTTAAATTCGATTCTTGTGTGCCTGCATGTGGTTTTTCAAATATTCTGGAATCAGCTTCTAATTTGTTTTCTTTGGGAAAAAAATCATCTCCGATTTCAATAACTATCAGAATAAAAAGTACCTGCTGTAAACTTCTTTGTCATCCCTCGCCGATTTTGAAGCTCTAATCTTTAGTTATACACTCATCTCAGCGATAGGATTTCCTCCTATTTACCCTTACCAACCTCACATAAGCTGAAAATCCTCCGGTTGGACAAAATTCAGTCATTCCTGATTTGTTCCGCTTATTCTACATCTATTCCACCATCCCATTAAACTCCTTGATTTCTTTTCTCTTGGCTTTATCTCCCAGTAAATCTCATTTCCGTCGTCTCGAACGATTTTGCATTAAGGGAACTCTCACCATATCCTTCCTAACCATATTCCAACCTCAACCCCCGTGTATTTCATCATGTCTTTATCTCCCAGTAAGTTTCGTCCTGAGAAATGATGTTTGGTCTAATTCAACTCATGAAAACTTACCACTATGCTTTGCAATCTCATTACCGGTACAGGAAAGATGTGAGCTATTTCACTTATAGCTGAATCAATTGGCCGCAGCAACATTGGTTCAAATCGCAGTCACATATGTGAAAGTTGTACTCATTTTAGTTTCTTCTCAACGTATGCTGAAGTAGCACAGTGAGGAATCAATTAATATTATAAAGACATACATAAGGGGGCGTCTTAAATGTGAGGTTATGAAATCAGGGTAGTTTTGATTAACATAGACCAGAGATGGTTCAAATCTCAGGCTCATGAGATTGACAGAGGGCGATGTTGAGCGAAATAGACTGTCTTGGCAAATACCAGTGTTATGAAGTTGTGGGTGTAATGTACCTTAAAGGGTGCTGAAATGGCTGGCGAGCACAAGGAGTCCAAAACAAAGTAACAACATAACATTTGGTCGAAACAACTAACAGCTTTGTTACATTGATAAAAAAACAAATTCGCATTCGCCTAATCAGTTTAAATTATGCCCCAATCAAGTTTGAATATGGTATTTTAACAATGTTAAAATCAGTGAGACGAGCCGATGATTTATGGAACAAATATCAGACATGTTGAACAGTTACCCAGAGCGGCAAAGAACAGCAAAGAGAGCAGCAAAAATTCCAACAGATGTCGGATGCTAGTAAGATCTCCGAGAGGTGACTAACTGCAGAAAGAGATTGCATAGAAAAAAGCACCGAAACCGAACTGGAGAGAAAATCTACAGAGGAAGACACAACGAGAAGATTCGACAACCGGCTGGTTTTTAAATTTGAATATTTTTTGTAAATATTAATGGGTTCGGGGATGGGGAAGGCTTTTCAGACCAGTAGTGTAGAGCAGAAGTTTAAAGACAGGTTTAGAGAAAGGACGTGTAAGTAGCTGTAAGTTAATTATTCGCTGTATAATATAAAAAAGTAATAAAGTTGTTATTTTTAACTTTAAATACTAATTTTTTTGCTATAGTTCTTTGCCTCTTGAATTTTAACAGAATACAGCACGGGATGAATCCTTTCTGTTTTGTTTGTTTACATTAGCAGAGGAGTTCACTCCGTTATGTAATACCAGTTTCTGTGGTTGCTGTGTTGTTTCGCACATTTGTGCATTTTGCCTCATTAACGATTTTGAAGTTATCCCCTCAATGCAAAAGTTCCGTGCTTTTGCACCATTGTACAAAAGGTGTAGTGTGTCTAAGCAACAGGGCGCCTTACAATAACATCCGACGCTGATTCAATCTATCTATCCTGGTATTGATCAATGGAAGCAGCACTGCGCACTCTCCTCGAGTTTGGAAAACAATTCCCTCAAAGATAATGCAACATCCCCGCATTCAAGGGGATATCATTCCATTGCCTTCAATTCCTCACAGAATCTGATTCAACAAGTTTTGTCACTGTCATTTATTTGTTTGTGTTTAAATCATGTGAGCAAAGGGTCACAGTTGGAGAGTGCTGGTCCCATAAAACAGTGGTCAGACCATACTCTGTGCACTGTACTCTGCTGTTCATCATTTCACAAACACCAGGTAGATGCATCTATGCTCTGCAACATTTTCACGCCTGTTTTAAGAAGCAAGATAAACAGTTCCTTGTTCCTACTTTTGTTGTCACACAGACCAAGATTGTAAATGATGGAAACATGCGCTAATCGAGACTGTCTGCTCTCCCAAATCCTTTTTCTCTCCAGCAGGTGATAAGCTTCTGGTCTGAATCGCTTTCTTCTCTTCTCTGTCACTCTGGGATGATGTGAGCTGTGAAAACTCTTCTCTGAGCTGGGGGTAACGTGGTAAAGTTTGGACACATCAGGTGCAGTGTGTCTGAGCGACAGGGCTCTCTTCAATAACATCGCATGCTGATTCAGATAGCAGAGCCTTCGCTGTGAATTCGAGAAGTACACAGACACTGTTACCGATTACTGGGAGAGATTCTCTCTTTCCCAGCATTTCTG
Organism: Hemiscyllium ocellatum; assembly: GCF_020745735.1. Classification (NCBI taxonomy): domain Eukaryota; kingdom Metazoa; phylum Chordata; class Chondrichthyes; order Orectolobiformes; family Hemiscylliidae; genus Hemiscyllium; species Hemiscyllium ocellatum. Next base: position 13,741,707 of record NC_083429.1, read on the forward strand.
CACTTTTCTGTCTTTCTCAGATGGAATTATTTGGACAAGGTTCCCAAAGGAAAATGAGTTCCTGTGCACGCAACATCTCCCTTTGGCACAGCTTTCCAGAATTTCCATAACTCCCACTCCCACTGGCCACCTGCCCCGCTGCAGAAGCCCGTGTTTGATAGGGAGCTGAAGAGCGCATTCACCTTGTTCTCCCACAACACCGATTGCCAATAGAAGATGTGTTCGTCCAGTTGCCAGCGGGGGAAGGGCTAGCGCAGCCTCCTGGGAAACGGTAGTCAGAATGGCAAGGAGCTATTATGAAAACTCAGTGCTACGTTGACTCCGAAACAAAGAGACTCACCTGATTTTAGGTCACGCTTAAGGCGGGGTTTCTGGCTCGTTGGTTTTGGGTGTGATTTCGCGTCAGGTGGTGATATAAATGCGAGAAGTTACACTTGAGCCCTGGAGTTTTGCATCCGGTCCCATTTTTGACTCGGAAAGTATGATTTCGATGAGAGCGAGGTCAGATCAAGATACCGAATCATCAAGACAGACACCAGCAGCTTCTTGTATGCCTTTACTAGACTGAGAAATGTATTCTCCACTTCAAATGATGCTGATCCAGTTAATGTGGATCTTGCCGAGCGCACGTCCTGTGCGGAGTAACCTGAATGCCTTGTTTTTCTCACGCTGTGTTCTGCATCTCCTTGATTACTGTGATCTGCCTTTACCAATTGCAAAGGTTTTCACTGCACCCAGGTAAATGTGACAACCAATCAATCAAATATAATCAATCAATCGAATGCCACAGATATTTCCTCTTTGTTTGGTGCCAGCACAACGAAGGTGGGCTGTATGGCCTCCATTTGCACTATTTCGTGATTCTAAGTGAAATCACAGTTAAACCGACAGAATGTGGGAAGTTACTCAAAGGTTATGTTGACACAACCGGGACACATACGCGCCACAGTGTATCACATAATAATAGTGAAGACCTTCTTGAAATCATCCTCTGAGGCACATGCCACACGCCAGATTAAAAACTGAAGACCGACGGAAACTGCTGTAGTCAGCCCGAACAGAGCGACCCAGCGGGAGCGTACTGGGCTCATAACCCAGAAATTAATGGATTGAAAACGTCCTCTGCTCGTTGACAATTCCAGGTTTCAGTGTGTGTACTGCCCCGCCAGTGTTCCTCTACAACATAGCTCCATTCAACGTACTGCTTGTTGTTTCAATTTCCACTTCCTTCCTGTCAATGTATCTGAAATGAATACCTCGAACTCATATACCCGCCAAATTTACACAGGTGGGGAAACACACTTGTGAATGTCTGGAAGCTCTTTTCCTGTTCTCTATCTGTCTTCTCTGATCTGATTTCCGAAATCACTTGCCAGAGTGGGGAATAAACTGGTGTAGGTAAGATATATCAATTGCAGAGTGCGCTATGCGCATGACGACCTGCATTTGGTCCCCCACTGTTTCACACAGCGGTGCCCTCCCTGTGAAATGAAAAGCCATAAATGGCAATTGGATCATCTTGTTGGAGACAGCATTACGACACAGACACAGTTCCGCATTATTAGGACATACATCACCAATTATGAATAACCACAGAGATATACAAGCGACCCAGAGTTGCAGTGGACTCGATGGGCTGAACGGCTTCTGCAGGCGCGTGAGTGATGCCACATCTTGATGCTGTCCCTCCTTCTGTCTCTGGGACAGAGTGGCTGAGGGTGAAACAATGTCTCATCTTTAACCCTCCTTCCGCGTTAGATTATCTGCACTGAAAATGTGTTGCTGGAAAAGCGCAGCAGGTCAGGCAGCATCCAAGGAGCAGGAGAATCGATGTTTCGGGCATAAGCCCTTCCTTAGGATCCTTCTGCAGATTATCTGCAGTCCTGCAGTTCTGAGCTGTGGGAATGGCTCTCAGTGAGTGAGGGTTTTACTCAGATTCTCTTCATCTCGGACAGTTGTGTCTCAGATGCTAACTGCTGCCCGACTGCAGCAAAGAAACAGATGTCCCTATTAGAAAAGCTGTCCTGCAGGATTTTATGTGAAGATGGATTCTGAAAACCACACAGGCTGCGCAAAAATGCATTCACATGAATTTACCTGAGGAAAGAGTATCCGGAGTACAGTTCTCTATTTCCCACTATCTCAATACATTTGTCACTCTCTTAGATAAATGATATTTGGAGGAAGTTCCCAAACAAACTTGCTGATTTCCAGCACCAGAGGGACTTGGCTGTGCCGATGAGAGAGAGCTTTAGAGCGTATTCGTGCTTACCTCCCCTCACTGCCTGCAGGTGGATGGAAATAGATGAATTACCTGCCGATGGACACAGCTCAGTCCAAGCGGAAGGGATAAACAGCACTGTCCCGTGAACAAGGAGAGGGAATGAGTAGGTGATATTCTTGAAACTCTTTGCTGCTTCGAAATCCGAGAGCAAAGTGGGATGTAGTTGGATCTGAGTGACTCTCAGCTGGTTTAGTGTTGGAAATGCAAGAGTGTTTGGGGTTATGATCTTCACTTCATAGCTTGTGCTCATACTGGCATGTGAGAATTGTTACTTCAAGTCGCCTTCGAGCCTTGGTTGTTTGATTGCACTTTTACCCAGTCGCCCTATCAACTGTTTGATAAAAAGGTGCAAATTATGAAGTTGCACCCCTTGAAATAACTTTGTGCTTTGTGGTCAGAAGTGTGATTGTAGTGGGCATGACACAGTAACATACGTGGTGAAAGCGAAACAAATGTTTCACGATGCTCACACACACAATCTCTCTCTGAATAAATCCACCATCTGGATGTTTGCACAGTCCTGAATGTTGATCTTTAGGAAATGGGAACGTGAAATAATTGGAAACAGTGCTGAACAGGTTGATGGGAATGGTGTGGTTTATGAGGAATGGCAACAATAAAGGTCATTTGGAAAGTTGGGGCAGTTCTCCCTGGAGAGGAGAAGGCCGTAAACTGGCCTTGTTGAACCTTTCCAAGACATGAGTGGATTAGACAGAGGAAATACGGAACAGAATGCTCCCCACGCCTGAAAGGATCTAGAATGATTCGGTAGTTTAAAAGCCATTCGTAAAAGAAGGAAAAAGGTACATAGGGAGTGGTTAGGGTCTGTAAACCACTGCCTGAAATTGACAAAGACACAGTTTCAATCGAGTTATTAAAAACAAATTGGATGTTAATGTTGACAGAGTTTCAGGGAGTAGGCAAGAGAATTATACCAACAGAGAAGTACATTTATCTCTGTGGAGAGCCAGCACAGCTAAGGTGGTTTGTGACACATTTGTGATCCTGTGTATAATCACAATTCGACCAACAAAATGCAGGGAGTTAGATGACGGTGATATTGATAAAGCCAGGACACATCTACACAGCAGAATATTGTCCAGCAGGTACATGTCACAGGGAGGATGGCGCTGTCTGAAAATCCTGCAGGGTGTCCTGCCATCAGACACAGTGCACTTCTCTATTCAGAATGTACCAGAGTGAGAGCCAGAGAAGGCAACTTGGTTACTTGTACGTTTTGTCAGCACGGGAGTTACGAACAATGAGGAAAAGTGGAAATACCGGTGATTTGTTCACATTTGAAGTGTTTACGGGAAAGAGGGAGCAGAGGAAGACACAAGGTAAAGCAATTGAGATCTGAATACAGGAGCAGCAAATACGTTGGACAGCTCAGAGGAGATCTTTGAAGTCTTGAATTCCGGTAGATGTGCCGAGCTTGCTTTCACAAGGCCACACTGTTACAAATGTGTCCTTGTCTCTTGGCCTTGTGTTGTAGTAAGGCAAATATCGCCGTTACACTGCAAGAAACTCCATTTTCCAACGAGAGGGAAGTCAGCATTTAACAAAGGATATATTGCGAAACATTTCACATAAATTGTTGCATTCCATCTTAGTGTCTCGCTTTGTTTCTTTCGCACTGGACCTGTCATTGCCCCTGCACTGAAGGTGTTTTGCTTCTTCTGCGTGCCTGTTACAGTGTGAGTGACATGATGAAGTTGTACAGCCCCATCCTCTGATGCAATTTTCCACTTCAATTCAGTTTACCCTAACTTCGCTATCTGATACCATTCCCCTTGCTTCGGTTTTAAGCGCTCATCTTAGACCCAACCTGTCCTCCTCCAAAATAAATACGAAACTCAGCCACACTGTTATCTCTGAAAACTAGCGACACCTTCATTCTGAGGTCAATCATTACTGCTGTCTCATTTCACATTATCAGCTACCGTGCTCTCTTTTTGCTTCTCGAAATCACTATTATTATTAACTGCTGAAACATCCGCCAATATGAAATATAAACAGAAAGGTTCAGGAAATTTTATCATCCACAAACAAACGACAATAAGGAATGCAACTGTTGGGACAAGCAGATTGCAAAATCAGAGTCTGAAAATCTTGTTGCAATTGTTTTGCTTTTAATGAGCACACACATTGAGTTCAGTACAGAATCAATCCCCAACTCGTAGAAGGGAATCCTGGGCTTTGAAGATGCTTTGTGAATGTTCACTGGATTCATCCCAGTAATGGGAGGACTGTCCTCCGGGAGCATATGAGGAAAATCATTCAATGTCGAATGGGGTTTCTAAACATGAGTGGTGAAGGGAATGTCTCCATTCGCAAATTAAACATTGGGTAGGATTTAATACAGGGACACACGAACAAACCAGACAAGAACATAGAAAGATAATAAACAATAGATATGGTAATTATTTTTTGGAAAGTTTCGATTTTAGATCCATGGTGGTCTTTGGTGACGGGTATTTCATGTCCACAACCAGTCTGCACAGAAAACGATTGCAGCCCCACTGTGATGTGATTGAATCTCAGTTACTTTTAGAAAAAGCTGCGTCTCACTCAGGTCAAGGGGATTTAGGGATGCTGGCCTTACAAAATTTTTCCCAAATTCCTTGGAAGTACAAAGGAATTTTTCATGGGGAGGTTGTTCATGATCTGGTTAAATAATAATGAACGTTGTTTGGATTTATGAGTAAGGAAATTATATTACAAAGCAAAGTGCTCATAGTGTAACTGATAAATCTAAAGGTCAAACTCAGTGCAAGTATTATTTGTATTCCTTGTCCTCACTCTCCAACAAAAAACTAAAAACATTAGAAAGGGCACAGCCGCAATTTCCTGTATAGAAATGCATGAGGAAACTCTGGGTTGAGGTTTACTGAGGCACAGAAACATTAGAAATGATGCAAACCGGTTTTATGAGGATGATAGACAGAATGATGGATTTTATTCACATGATTTTGAAAATGCTGTACCAGAAAACAAGCAAGTTTGCGTACTAAATGAAAGACATCTGTCACATAACACAAAGTTTGAAGTGACTAAATCAGCGGTATTCCCTCTTTCGAGTAAATAAATAAATAGAGTCTCAGATTCAAAATCATCAGTGATTGATCCAGAAAAACTTGGATCAGAGTTTCTTCTGCTCAAGAGCTATTTAAATCCGGAACGAATTTCCAGAGATAATGATAGAAGCTGAGTCCAGATTGTTTTAAAAGACACATGAACAAGCACACAGGTCGGGAGAAAGTCAAAGTGTGTGTAATAATTTCGAATTTTGTTGACTTATCAAAAAAGACTTTTGATTTTTTATGAACACGTCCAGCTGGATAAGATGGAATATAAAATGTTCATGAATTTGAAAGGTATGGCATATTATTCAACGTGAAACATTGTAAATGGAATTGATCTTCTAGCAGATTGCAAACACAGGTTACTTCCTAATGAGAAGGAATTGGACTGTTGCTAGGAGACATAATACCTGCTTTAAATATTTGACCACGTTTACATTATGTTACGTATATTTCATGCTTTCTGATCTCCATCCATTACATTCTCAAAGTTGGCGCTGTCTTTTTTTGTCTTTTTTAGCCCTCTGTTCTTTCATACAGCACACAATTTTAAGCTGAAAGAAACTCTGACCTGAACTGAATGCAATATTAGAACGGTTCCATGTGATCAGTATAATTCATTTTTGATTATTACAATGACTTTTGCGAGTTTACAGCAAATTGAATAACACGAAACGTGGTCAACATGTTTTGTTTTCTCTGAATTTAACGCAGTGCGCATGGGAAACGCCGTCCATTTGTTGAAAACTTATTTTCGGTTCTCTGTCCACACATGTTGTCACGTTTTAAAAATTTGCAGCTTGTTTGTTGGTAATGAGTCATTTTCCAGAAAATGTTGTACCTCAATTCCAATCAACTTGGCTTTGCTCAGCATCGCCTTCCATCCTGAAACTTCAACACAATGACAAATTGAAGCTGCTCTATGTGATGGCCAAATTTAAACCTCCACTCAACACAGCCTACAACATTGGCACAGAGATACCATCCACTGATTACCTGCTGTACTGGATCCACGCATTAATGCTTACCGCCACATTCCTGGTTGTATCAAAACGGATGGGAAAACGAGTATCTATGATTCCACGGCTGTTACCTGGAATTTATGATCGCCTTTACCAGTGGTTCCAACGTTCTATGAGGAAATTGATGAGAAGCTCATTACTAAGATGAGTTAATTATTTAATAATATAATTGCAATATTTCCGTGAACTAACCCCTGAACTTTTTAATTTTGATTCTAATCCGTAGAAATCTTTTAATTTTAATTTTGAGCAAACTCAATGACTGATCTCCGCAGTGCCTACGGAATCAATTATAAAATTTCATAACACTTTGAATTTTCGCATCTCAGTCCGCTATTTGGGAAGTGTTCCCGTTGTGGGAAGTTCACTTCCCTGTGTATCTGCTGCTGCTCCCCAGCATGCCCTGTGGTACTACACACATTTTCCTTCTGCCATTTTGTCACTGTGTTGCTGTGAACGTACAGTGACTTTGTGTCACATGGCCCAGGAAAATAACACAGGCCAAGGTTGAGCAAAACAAACTTTATTGGTAAAAAGTCGCTCCTGTCGTTTTTTGCATTGTTCAATTCAATTTCCAGTTATTTAAGATTTTGAAATTGATTGCTCTGTACATAAGAGTGATAGGTCAAAAAATTCTGTCCAGAAGAGAGGGAGTGCTAGTTCTGCCACTGAGTACGAGTACTGTCCTCGAGTCGGGAAAATAATTCTTCAGGGACAGAGTTACATCGCCCCCGTCACGAGACTTTTCATTCCATCAGCTTCAAATATTGACAGAATTGAATTCAACAGACTTTGTTACTTTGGAATTTCGTTATTTCTGTTCAGATCATCTGAGCAGAATGCCACATTGGGAATGCCCCATCGAGAAGAGGTGAGGCCATACTCGGGGAACTGGACTGCACTATTTATCATTTCACCAACACCAGGAGAAGCATCCGCTTTTAAGCACAATTTACTCAACTCAGTTACACTTATGGTCAGATGTGCAAAGCATCTGTGACGAGGTGCCTGACAGGTTAAAGTGATTAACTACTGAGTCATTGTTCTCTACAGGCGTATGGTCCAATCGCACTCTCATCGCTTATGGAGTGCAGTCGTTCATGACGCTATTTTTGTTTGGGTCTTGACTAAATTGGAGGTCGACTGGTGAATTTGTCACCATCGACGCTGCAGTAAAGTCTCCATTAATTAGTCTAATCTGTCGCTTAAACGGTAATGAATGCAGACTGACTTGGAATAATGAAAAGGAACACGGTTTTCCTTTTGAAGACAAGTTACTGTGAGCTTTTATGGAATGAATGAGATCCAGGAAAAGCAAATAACGAGAGATGACCAGGCGCATGTTTATGCAATGGAATGTAAATGACTATTTTGTCAGATGAATCCTATCGCAGAGTGGGGAGAAGTGTTTCTTCTTTGTGACCAAAGCACAGACCGGCAGCAGAAAATAATGGAGATATTTAGAAAGGGGCAGAGGAAGGGTTCAGGGACAAAGAGTACTGGCTGTAAATGCACAGAAGAGAACTTGCTAATGTAGGTACTGTGCATGGGCATGAACAGTTACACATTGTTCTCTCCCTTTCTCATTGTTTTTGACAGTGATGAATGCTGAACATGAAACGCAGACAAAGACAAGAAATGGGAAGCAAGCTCCCTCTCTTTATGAACAACTGGAGCAGACATCATGTTACCTGCAGGGACTGGCCGAAACTGTGGATCAATAACCGCTGACTAATGTAGAACAACCATGTGAAATTACTTAAATTTCGATTATTCTCTTGTCATTAACAGGTATTTAGTTCTAACAACCGTGTGGCCAATAGAAGATAACGACTCATTTCATGTTGGATAACAACATTGTCAAACATTTTTCACATTGAAATCTATTGTGATCATTTTACACATTTAACAAGTTCAATTTACTGAATGCAAACCTCATTCCGTCACAGGAAACAAAACTGCTGATTTCCTCAAATACATTCTCCTTGCTAAATAGCAGTTACACAGCATGAATCATATGATGTAATATTTATTGAAAATCCGCCATTTAGCACTATTATCTTACGTCGCATTGAGTGCAATGGGCATATGCAAAACAAAAATTTTGAAAGAAAGTCTTTCACAAAGTATACTTGGGTGGTGATTAAAAATAAGGTAAGGTTCTCATGTTGTGGAAAATACACCTGTATTTGGATACAATTTTAAGAGTGCAACTACTCTGTGCCCCCCAGGGATGCAATCAGTGAGCGCACGGTACTTCTATGATCGTATTGCGGCGCATGAGATGCCGGGGCTTCAGCTCAAATAGCACCTTGAGCAGCTTCTATTGACATGGAGCAGCAGGGAGCATTGGTGCATCAGACTGGGAGCTCCACTCTCACATGGAGCAGTTTCTATTGACATGGAGCAGCAGGGAGCAATGGGGCACCAGGCAGTAAGCTCCAACCGCACCTGGAGAAGCTTTTATTGATATGGAGCAGGGAACTATGGGACATCAGGCTTGGAGTACCAACTTTACCTAGTGCGCCTCGAACTCATGCAGCTCATGGTTATTTTATAAAATCAGAAGCGAACATACATTCTTACACACATATATATTTGCAGCTGAAAAGCTTTTGAGAAGATACATTCAGATAACCATTGATTTATGTCTGGATCAATGGGCTATCCTCATCTTCTGCGAAATTGATATTGTAGCCAGTATTTCCCAGCAGCTGTGCAAGCAGGCGAGGGATTACGGAACCCTTTCCCTGTGTACGTGCTTCAGTTACTTTACAGGCGCAGATCTGAATACGTATGAAAGTCGGCAAAAAGGTCACATGGCACAGTGGGCTGAACAGGGGCATGGAGGTTTTTGAATCTCGGTTATGAGAATTCGAATGGCTGCACTGCAATTTCAGTGGATCAACTGTAATGCTACTGCATGTTGAAATGTGGGTCAAAATAAAAAAGATGGGGTTTGCTTCTCAAAGACTTGATAGTGGTGGGTGCGAATATAGACTCAGGCAAAGGTGTCAGTGTCTGTACTTACATAACAGTGTTCGCCTCCCAAGCAAAAATGATCGCGGGCTGAAGCAGCTCGAGCTGCTGTATCCTTTCAGAAAAGTTGAGATGTCACTGGAGCCGAAAGCAGACTGTTATACCATCTTTGTTGTGAAACAAAGTCCTGCGCTGACTCGACTCGTCGTTATTTGGCGTTTTGGCAAATGTGTGCAATGTCGTGTGTTCTATCATTTCAATCATTTCAGTCCTGGAGACAGAAGGGAAAGATATTCTCATCGAGACTGTGATTGACGAAATTCACTTTTTATGACCCATCATTATTGTATTCTGAGCGCAAGAGCCTCCTCCACTTCCTCTGGTAGCTCATTCCATACACGCATAACCTTGTGAGTGGGAAATGTGCCTCAGGTCCTTTGTCAATTTCAGACCACTCACCTTAAACCTATGCTCTCGAGTTTCCAACTCAGCCCAGCTTGGGTAAAACACGTAAATACTCAGTTTACAATCCTTCCATAAAATCATGTCGCAGCCGTTATGCTGCCGGGAAAGTTGTCTAAGCCTATGCCACCTCACTCTACAGTCCAAACATTGACCACATCCTTGTCTATATTTTGTCTCCAATTTCACGTCTTTTTTTTTAACTTTTTCAATATGTCAATTACCCTGGATAACAACGAGCTATTGGAAAAAGAAAGGTGAAACAGAGAATGGCTTCAACTTTCAGTGCTGGATGTCACAGAGCCGCAGCGCGGTCGACTGAGGCTTGTTTCTGTAGTGTAGTGGTCATCACGTTTGCCTAATACGCGAAAGGTCCCCAGTTCGAAACTGGGCCGGAACTGCTTTGCTCTTCAATTGCAGCCTTTTACACGGGCAAGAACGGAGCTTTCTTGCTTGCTCTCCCATCTGCAAACCTGCCTTCGAAATCGCTCGAACAAATCTGCTCTCTTTGTGAAATGTAATGCAATTCCATTAAATTAGTTTGCAAAGCATTGTAAAGGTTTTCTCCAAGCTGGGTCTGATCATATGCCATTCTGTTTCAGAGTGTAGTTACCGCGTTCTGAATCTTCCACAAAAAGCAGTACAGTATTTGCATTCCTTGCGCAGGTGGCCGGTTCAAAGACAGGGAAGAAGCTGATGCGCTGGATTCCTGAACTAGTCTGTCTGTCAAATGTAGCCCAAAGACTTCTCTGCAAGGCTTCATTTGGAAGCTGTCTGTCGTTAATCCACGTGCGGGAATTGGCAGCAGAGGTGCTGAATCATGGTTTGGATCAGTAGTATCATCCATCATCAGTGGATGATACGCTGTATACAGAGGTTGGTGGGGTGGTAGGTGAGAACCAGTGGGGTTCTGTCTTGGTGGCGGTTGGAGGGGCGGGGCTCAAGGGCGGAGGAGCGGGAAGTGGAGGAAATGCGGTGGAGGGCATCGTCGATCACGTCTGGGAGGAATCTGCGGTCCTTGAAAAAGGAGGCCATCTGGGCTGTACGTTATTTGAACTGGTCCTCCTGGGAGCAGATGCGGCGGAGACGAAGGAATTGGGAATATGGGATGGCGTTTTTACAGGGGGCAGGGTGGTGACGATATCCTTGTCTATATTTTGTCACCAGTTTAAAATCTGTTTTTTAATGTTTTTCAATATGTCAATTTCCCTGGACAACAACGAGCTGTTGGAAAAAGAAAGGTGAAACGTACAATGTCTTCAACTTTCAGTGCTGGATGCCACTCAGCCGCAAGGCACCCGGCTGAGGCTTGTTTCTGTAGTGTAGCGGTCATCACGTTCACCTCAACACGCGAAAGGTCCCCAATTCGAAACTGGGCTGAAACTGTTTTGTTCTTCAACTGCAGCCTTTTACACGGACAAGAACGGAGCTTTCTTGCTTGCTTCCCCATCTGCAAACCTGCCTTGGAAATTGCTCGAACAAATCTGCTCTCTTTGTGAAATGTCATGCAATTCCATTTAGTTAGTGTGCAAAGCATTGTAAAGGTTTTCTCCAACCTGGTCAAGCGACTCAATAAATTTTGCTAAATTCCATGGTGCTTATTAGAAATGCAGTTTATGTTCACGTCAACTTAAAAGGCAGTTTCTGAACATAGCAACAGAAGTTACTACTCACCCCACCCCCACTCCGGGAGAGTTGCTAACTGCACTTGAGTGCTTTTTGTTCTCCATGTGAAGAGCTCACACGTCTGAGTCACCTTCACGTCTCTTTTGCTGAGTGACTCACAAAGAAGGAGTTTCACCAGAGCTGCAACTGCCTCACTTTCCCCCTCCCATCCCGTTTACATTTTCCTGCTGGTCAGTGATTTAAAGAAAACCAAAAGGATGCGATGTCATTCTGTAGCCTCTCTGTCGATTCCTCCGTTTCAGTTCCAACACGGCTTACATCTCGGGACGCACCTTAATACTAGCAACGCTATGAAAGCACAAGTCCAAAGGTTCCGCTGAGAGGGTAATTTCTTTCATTACTGTTGCTGATTGAATGAGTCACTAACGTGCGAACTGATCCAAACCATGATTCAGCACCTTTGGGAAACCATATTGAATCTGGGACATGACTTGCATCTGGAGCAAAAATTGTGGAGGGGAAGCTTGGAAACAGGGATTGGGGGTGACTGTCACTTCCTGACCCAGCCTGGAATTTCCAAGTATAATTTCCAAAACTGCACCTAACCATCGGAGTGGCTCGATCTGCCCCTGTGTAGCAGGTCTGAAGGGCTGAATGGAACATCAGAATGTAGGGCACCGGGACACGAGTGGGCCATTCGGCCCTTTGACACTACTCCAACAGTAAATCAGATTGTGGCTTATCTCATGGCGTTCCCAGCTGCACTTTGCTCTCCATGCACCATTATCCCTGATTCACCTGTCTATGGAAAATCAGATGCAGCCAACCTCGACATAATATAAGGATTCAGCCCTCCCAAACTTCTGGGAAGGAGAATTCCCACCTGAATGAATTCCCACTTTGTGATTTTTTTCACTCCAGTTGTGACTGAGCATGGAGGGTGTCACTGTTTCCTTTTCTCGTCCCACTTCTCCACTGCTCACAACAAATGTTAAATGTAACCAGGTTGGTGAAATGGCTGATGATAAAGATCTTAGACTGGGTCAGATTCAGTGATAAGAACAAGTCAGGCAGATTTCTTTAGGCAGCCACAAGTTACGAACAGCACTAGCGGAGGAGTATGGTAGATTTGTAGATAGCACTGCTGCCTCACATACCACGGAGCTGGGTTCAGTTCCAACCTCGGGCGATCCTCTTTGCGGAGTTGAACATTTTCCCCACGCCTCTCTGGGTTTCCACCCAGTGATCCAGTTTCCTGCCACAGTCCAAATATGTACAGTTTAAAGTGGATTGCCCATAGTGCCCAGGGATGTGTGGGTTAGTTATGGGAAATGCAGGGTTACATGGATAAGATTGGGGGCATGTCCAAGTGGGGATGCTGTTGGGTGGGTAAGTGTGGACTTAATGGACGGACCGTCCTGCCTCTACACTGTAGAGCTTCTATGACAATGACAACAAGTTTGGGCTATACAAACACCCAGTGGGTATATACCTAATCCTCTCTCCTCAAGGTCTCATATGTTTTATTTCTCTCTCTCATTCTAAGAGTAACCTTTAAAAGCCTTTCTAATATAAGCCCTTCATCCCAGGAATAAGTGCAATTAAATATCTCTGAACTGCTTCCAATGTAATTATATCCTTTCTCAGATAAGGAGACACAAAAGACTAATCTCACACTCAGATCACAATGTTTATAATTGTTTTCTCAAAGTGCTGTGAGTCTTTGCAACGCTCTTCCCCACAGAGTATTGGAGGCAGAGATACTGAATTTTTTGAGTCACAGATGGAAGGTTCAAAAATAACAACAGAGTCAAGGATTATCGACGAATGGGCAGCAATGTGCATTGTGAGGGGAAAATGTAGACAGTGGTATCAAATAACATGGCTTCAGAACCTGCAGGAATATAATGCAAAATGAAATGATAATATCGATAAAATGTTAAGGGGAATACAAGATGGCGGCGATCCAGAAGGTCTACTTTGCTGGGCTCTGCATCAACACACGGGCAAAGTATTTCTCTAATCCACGCCATCCCAGCCATTTACTCAAACTTCAACACTAAAAGAGCGATGGAGTCTTTACTAATCCCGTTTGGTCAAATGGAAATGACAAAACACGGGAAAGGATCGAGTAAGTCCCAATAAGCGGTGCACCCGTCAGAAGCATCGAGCATGCCTGAGGCTGTAGCTGCAACCCACTCTGCTCGTTCCATGGACCCAGTTACTCACCAGGCCTTGGTCACTGAGTTCACCAAGTTATGTGAAATGATTGAAGCCATGATTGAAGAACCGTTCAGCCGTGGCTAGAGCCGCTCTCAGCCGTGCTCCAAAAACATGAGCAGCAACTTGACAGCTTTGGAAACAGAACAGACGATGCCAAGGGCCGAACTGCAGCGACAGAGACCGTGATCGATTCCTCTCAGGAGAGGATCCTCACCACTGAAAAACAGGTCTGCACCTTAACTGAACAAGATGACGAGCTCGAGAACAGGGGTAGGATGAAGAATATTCACGTTGTCGGTTTGCTGGAGCGGAGAGAAGGTGGTCAGCCGGTGAGTTTTTTCAAGAACTGGCTGCAGTGATCCCTTCACTTCGAAACCGAGGAGGGACGGGTGAAGACTGAGGCAGTTCATCGGGTTATGGCGTGGAAGTCAGACTCAGACCAACATCTTCATCCTGTCCTTGCGCGATTACTTAGTTATCGGGACAAACAAAGACTGATGGAAGCTTTAGAACCCAGGGGAAAGATCCGATGGGTTTAATGCACGAGGGCTCCAGGATTATGTTCTGTTAGGACTTTTCAGCGGCGGTGACTCAGGAAAGAAAATCTTTTGATGATATCAAGAGAAGAGTAAGGGATTCAGTATTCCTAACGCTTCCCAGCGGTGCCCGTATTGCTTTGAATGGATCCGTGATCCCGTCTGACTTTCCAGATAAAGCGAAAACTTTGTGGACATTTTAAAGTAAGTTGGATATTTAGGTAATCATGTTTCACTCTGAAAGAAATTTTGTTGGATTTTTCTGCTATTAACCAGTGTTAAATTATAGCCGGGAATGGGTAGAGTACTCATTTTTAACTTCTTCATTAGTATTAATACTTTTTTCTCTTTGCTTGTGTCTGGGGTGCAGCTGGAGGGAGTTACAAAGGTAGTTGTGATGAATAAGTGCCGACCGGAGGGCAGTTCAAGGCCGATTTTTGTTGTTAATTGCCCTGGATTCCTTATTGGTAGCGAGCACAAGATAAGTTTTGGGATATGTAAGCGTCCCAAGTGGGCTGTGGGGGGTAAATTCCCCAATCGAGTGTCATTGTCATTTTGGATTTTATTTCGTTCTTTGGTTTTTTATGTTTTTAGCTTTGGATCGTTTTGAGAGCTTGTTAGTTGTATTAGTTTTAGTTTGTGCAGTTTTTTGGCTCTATGAGTCTTTTTTACATTAATGATGAGCGATGTGTAATTTGATGTGAAACTCTAGAGTTGGAATGTTGCTACAGTGTGTTATGGAAAATGCTGTGCTTTAATGTTGTACCTGGAACATTAAGGGGAGCCATCTGCCAGTCAAGAGGAAAAACGAACTTTCTAATCTTCAAAAAGAGAGGGTGGATGTTGTCCTATTGCAGGAGATGAGCCTTGATGGCAAGGAACATTTGACGTTACAGCAGGGTGGGTTTGATCAGATTTATTTCTCATCTTTTACTACTAGGAGTAGGGGAGAATCCATACTAGTGAGGAAGAATCTTCCATTAAGTTATTGGATTGGATGAGATATTCACGGAAGGATCATCATCCCCAGAATCTTGAACCATGGGAAATAATACAGTATTTTGAATGTTTATTGCCCCCCCACCCCGGTGCACCCTCTTAAAATCCTAGTAGATGTATTTTCCAAATTCAGGTTTCTTGCATCGTGGCAGATTACTATAGAAGGAGATTTCAACTCTGTTATGGCCCCACGGGTGGACAGAATGTCCAAAGGTCCCCCAATGCCCTCATTATAATGTAAGCAATTAGTTCTCTGGCAGAACTAGAGCTGGTGGATGTCTAGAGGCAGATCTACCTCACAAGTAGGGATCTTATTTTCTCCTTTAACCCGCAGAAATGGCACACGATGGTTGATCTCTTCCCCATTCCTGCAACAATCTTAGACACGGTGGCATCCTCCACAATTGGAAATCTTACCCCAACATACCTGCCCCAGAAGTAAGATAGAAGTAACATAAGATTATGTTGTATGCAGTTGAGGGTCTTATGTTTTTGTCAAATCCCACAGTTTTGGCAGCTCACGTGATGCAATGCATTAATTCGCTTATCACCTTTTCAGGCTATAAGACTAATTTTACAAAGTTTGTGGCCATGCCTATGGGAGGTCTCAGGGAAATACCTGATGTTGAAGGCAAATCCTGGTTTCCTTTTAATTGGTTATAGGGTGGTTTCCCTATTTCAGTATATTCATTACATCTGTCTGTGATCACTTATTTAACGTGAACTATGTCCATTTGTTTGACAAAATTGAACAAGACCTTCAAAGATGGGAGGCATTTCCAATATCCTGGCTAGGTCGGATGGTTGTTCTTAAAATGAATGTCCTTCCTTATTTGCTATGCCTCGTGTGAATTATTCTTTTGATGTTTCCCAGACAGATACTTAGGAGACTTAATAGCTGATTTAGCTCTTTTATTTGGCACTATAAGCGACTCTTTACCAAGCTAACCAAATTGCAACTACCTCACAGAGCGTGGGGAGTAGATTCCCAGATTAAAATCTATCAATTAAGCTCTTTATTATCCCATGTTAGTGTCTGATCCATTGAGGACTCGGCATCACTATGGTTAGATATTGAACTCTCTCAGAGAAAGGGAACCCTTATTAGCCTGTGTTTTTTTTAGAAAAAAATGACATAGTGGAGTATTCTCATAACCCAATCAATGTCAATACTGTTACAACATGAATGACAATGCGTCAGATCGAGGGCAATACAGCCAAAACCATGTTTCTTACCCCTACAATTGGTATACCGAGTTGTCAACCGGGGATTATGGATTCCATGTTTAAACTGTGGGAAGCCAGGGGTGTAACTTGCTTGAGTGATTTAGAATTAATAGAATCCCTACAGTGTGGGAAGAAACCCTTGGCCCAACAAGTCGACTTCGACCCACCCAGACCCATTCCCCTACCATCCTATATTTACCTGACTAATGCTCCAACCTACATATCCCTGAACACTATGGGTGATTTATCAATAGCCAATTCATCTAACCTGCATATCTGTGGATCCTGGTGCTGTGAGGCCGCAGTGCTAACTACTGAGCCACCACGTGTTATTTGAGGGAAAATGAATGACATCATTTGATCAAATAACTTGTAAGTATGGACTACCTACTGAAGACATCTTCTGTTTTTTTTCCAGTTCAGAGATTTGATTTTTTAAAAATACAGCTTTAACAGACTCTTACAGATGCGATAGAGAGAAGTGGGTGCTGATTGCTTAGAATACACTCTCTTTCAGTACCCTTTATCATTAGTTGGAGTGTGTCCCCTCAGATGAGACTGCGCAGCTTTGTGATGCCTGAGAGGGTGTTGGGGGTTCAGAATACCTCGGAGAGATGGGAGGATATTTGTGAAAATGCTCGAAGGATTTTGATCTGTAATAGGACCCATTCCATGCAGGTGAAAATTCTTCATAGGGTCTATCTGACCACAGATTGACTCTCAAAATGCAAAATGGGATTATCTTCAGCATATCGTAAATGCAGAATGACTACAGGTATTCTTACTATTGTTTGTTGTCCTTCTGCAGGCTTCTGTGCTAGGAAACATGTTCTGTTGTGTTGGATGTCTGAAAACTCCGAGTCTGTTGGCTCGTCGTAAGGTCTTCATGGAGAATATCCCTTTGGACTTTCTCACCAGTATGGTGCATCAAGAAAACAGAGATTTATATAAGACATGGCAGCATTTTTTGGATTACCACGATGCAGGTTTATCTGTCACATTAAGAAGGGCTTTTATATAGCCATGACGATATTGTCTAATGGATCTAATATCAAGCGAGGAACAATTATGAACATAAAAATGCGTATCAGTTAATGCTCTTGAAGAACGAGAGCTACGTTTTGTCATTCATTATTTAGAATTAATAGAATCCTTACAGTGTGGAAACAAGCCCTTGGGCCCAACAAGTCGACTTGGACTCACCCATACCCATTCCCCTACCATCCTATATTTACCCTGACTATTGATTATTTTTGTTTTTCTTCTGTCCATTTAGTGTTTTTAACTTGTTTTGTATGTACATGTACATGCGTGTAATTTTGTTCAGTTATTTGAGTTGTGTTGTCAATGGGTTATTATAATATTAAAAATCTCTTTTCAATAAAATTACTTTTTAAAAAAAATAAAATGGCAACAACGATAGAATAGATTCCCAAAGAACTCTCATTAGAGAGACCATGTCTAGGTGACATCCTCATTGCTTGGGAGCCTCCGGTGAAGTACTTCTGCGATGTTTCCTCCGGCATTTACAGTAGATTGTATCTGCCACTCCCGGCTGTCAGTTCCAGCTGTCCGCTGAAATGTCTGCAACACAAATTCTCAGCTCTGTGAACAGAACCGCAACAATGAACACCCGAGCTACAAAACTTCTCGCAAACTATATACACTTCGATAAACAAAACCCCTTCAGTTTCCTAGGCTGTAAAGAAATAAGTTCTAACCTGTCCAATTTCTCCCCATAACTTAAACCCTTTAGCCCAGGAAACATCTCTGAAATTTCTTCTACACTCTTCCTTGTTCAATAATATCCTTTCTATAGCAAGGTGAACAAAACTGAACACCATACTCCAACTGCAGCCTTACTAATATCCTGTATAATTGCAAAATAACGCCCCAACTTCTATACTCAATGCCCTGATGTAGGCCAGTGTGCCACCAGCTTCTTCACTGACCTGTGTATCTGTGACTCAAATTTCAGACAACCTTGCACCTGATCTCTAATGTCCTATATTCCACAACACTCTTTAAGGCACTCTCATTCATCATTAAACTCCTCCCAGGATTTGACTTTCCAAAATGCAAGACGTCACCCTTATCTATGTTACACTCCATATGCTATTTCTCAGCCCACTTCTGCTGCCGATCAAGGTATTGCTGCAACTTCTGGTAATGTTCCTCATTGGATCACTCCTATTTTAGTGTCATCTGCAAACTTACTAACCTTACGTTGTGCATCATCGTCCAGATCATTGATATAGATAACAAATAGCAATGGGCCCAGCACCGACCCCTGAGGCACTCCAATTGTCACAGGACTCCAGTCCGACAAGCATACCTCCACCATAGCCATTTGCTTCCTAACGCCAAGCCAACTGTGTCGCCAATTTGCCAGTTCCCCCAGGAGTTCATGCAATCTAACCTTCTCGAGCGGCCTACCATGTGGAACCTTATCAAAAGCCTTATTGAAATCCATTTAGACTATGTCCACCACCCTGCCCTCGTCAACCTTTCTGGTCACTTCCTCAAAAAACTCAAACAAAATTTGTACGGCATGATCCGCCACCCACAAAGCCATGCTGACTGTTCCAAGTCAAACTCTGCCTTTCCAAATGCGTGCACATCTTATCGCTCAGAACCTTCTCAAGTGGTTGACTGAAAACAGATGTGAAGCTTACTGGTGCATACTTCCCAGGTTTTTCTTTGTAGCCCTTCTTGAATAAGGACACAACATTTGCTCCTGCCAAATCTTCCGCGACCCTAGCCCCTGACCTGTCTTCTCTCGCCTCTTGCAGTGTTCTTGGATATATCTGGTCAGGACCAAGAGATTTATCTGACTTTATGCATTCTAATATTTCCAACAGCACCTCTACTGTGATATTAACGGTACCAAGATAAGACAACTAACCCCCCACCCCACCCCAAAGGTCAAAGATCTTCATGTCTTTCTTCGTGGTAAATACAGAGGGGAAATTGAGGACCTCGCCCATCTGTTGTGGTTTTACACATGAATGCCCACTTTGGATTTTAAGACGTCGTATTTTCTCTCTAGTCGTTCTTTTTCTTTACTATACTGAAAGCACATCTTTGGATTCACCCTAATTTTTTCAGCCAAGGCTATGTGTTCACCCTTTTCGGCCTCCTGATTTCCTTCTTCATTAAACTCCTGTATCCCCGCGTCTCTCCAGATATTCCATTCATTCCAGCAACCTGAACCTGAGCCGTCCTTTTTGCTGGCCAGAGCCTGATTATGTCTTGTCATCCAGGGTTCTCTCTTCCTGCCTCACTTTCCCTTCATACTCACAGGAACATAAAGACCTTGAACTCAAGCTATCTCACTTTTAAAGGCTTCCCACATACCAGAGAACCTTTTGCCTGGAAACAAGCTTCTCCAATCAACGTTTGCAAGTCCCTGTCTACTTCCAGCAAAATTCACCTCGCCCCAATTTAAAACTTATCCCTCCCATAACTATTTTAAGTGGTAAATGTTCCCCACTTTACCTCCGTCACCTATCCAGCCCTATGTGCCAACAGTAGGTCGGGTTTGTCCCCTCCCGAGTAGGACCCTCTATATGCTGCTTGTGGAAACTTCCCTGAACACACTTAACTAATTTCTTTCCATCTTAGTCCTTAAACCTCTGGAAGTCCCAGTCTATGTTAGTATAATAAAAACACCCATTATGACAAACCTATTGCTCCTGCAAGTCTCCTCAGTCTTCCTGCAAATTTGTTTCTCTAATTCCAATTGATTATTTGGAGGCTTATAGTGCAACCCTTATAACATCATCATCCCTCTCTTACTTCTTTGCACCATCCACAAAACCTCACTGGACATTATCTCAGTTATTTCATCTTTAAATACTGGGGTAGTATGTGCCTGAATTGGAACTATTGGTATTGAAACTGTTTCAATTTACATCTCTCCCTTCCAGTGATTTTCACGCCCACAGCACCCCTTGTCAAGATGCAATGGAGATATAAAGCTGTAAATGGATACATCATGTCACTGCCAGCATTGGCTGCAAGTCTCCCCGCACTGGGCAGGGATCTAACAGTGTTACCGAACAATGCAACAGTCTGGGTTTAAATATGAATGAACCAGTGCTGTCTGCACAGCTCCTGCGACTGCTTCCTGTTCCTGAGTCCCAGTCTCGAGTAGTTAAGTGACTCCCTCCTGTTCCTGAGTCCCAGTCTCGAGCAGTTGAGTAACTGCCTCCTCTTCCTGTGTCCCATTCTCGAGCAGTTGAGTGACTGCTTCCTGTTCCTGTATACCAGTCTCGAGCAGTTGAGTGACTCCCTCCTGTCCCTGAGTCCCAGTCTCGAGCAGTTGAGTGACTGCCTCCTCTTCCTGTGTCCCAGTCTCGAGCAGTTGAGTGACTGCTTCCTGTTTCTGTGTCCCAGTCTCGTGCAGTTGAGTGACTCCCTCCTGTTCCTGTGTCCCAGTCTCGAGCAGTTGAGTGACTGCCTCCTGTCCCTGTGTCCCAGTCTCGAGCAGTTGAGTGACTGCTTCCTGTTCCTGTGTCCCAGTCTCGAGCAGTTGAGTGACTGCTTCCTGTTCCTGTGTCCCAGTCTCGAGCAGTTGAGTGACTGCCTCCTGTCCCTGTGTCGCAGCCTCGAGCAGTTGAGTGACTCCCTCCTGTTCCTGTGTCCCAGTCTCGAGCAGTTGAGTGACTGCCTCCTGTCCCTGAGTCCCCATCTCGAGCAGTTGAGTGACTGCCTCCTGTTCCTGTGTCCCAGTCTCGAGCAGTTGAGTGACTGCTTCCTGTTTCTGTGTCCCAGACTCGTGCAGTTGAGTGACTGCCTCCTGTCCCTGTGTCCCAGTCTCGAGCAGTTAAGTGACTCCCTCCTGTTCCTGTGTCCCAGTCTCGAGCAGTTGAGTGACTGCCTCCTGTTCCTGTGTCCTAGTCTCGAGCAGTTGTGTGACTGCCTCCTGTCCCTGTGTCACAGCCTCGAGCAGTTGAGTGACTTCCTCCTGTACCTGTGTCCCAGTCTCGAGCAGTTGAGTGACTCCCTCCTGTTCCTGTGTCGCAGCCTCGAACAGTTGAGTGACTGCCTCCTGTCCCTGTGTCCCAGTATCGAGCAGTTGAGTGACTCCCTCCTGTTCCTGTGTCCCAGTCTGGAGCAGTTGAGTGACTGCTTCCTGTTCCTGAGTCCCAGTCTCGAGCAGTTGAGTGACTGCCTCCTCTTCCTGTGTCTCAGCCTCGAGCAGTTGAGTGACTGTCTCCTGTTCCTGTGTCCCAGTCCCGAGCAGTTGAGTGACTGCTTCCTGTTCCTGTGTCCCAGTCTCGAGCAGTTGAGTGACTCCCTCCTGTTCCTGTGTCCCAGTCTGGAGCAGTTGAGTGACTGCTTCCTGTTCCTGTGTCCCAGTCTAGAGCAGTTGAGTGACTGCCTCCTGTCCCTGAGTCCCAGTCTCGAGCAGTTGAGTGACTCCCTCCTGATCCTGTGTCCCAGTCTAGAGCAGTTGAGTGACTGCCTCCTGTCCCTGAGTCCCAGTCTCGAGCAGTTGAGTGACTGCCTCCTGTCCCTGTGTCCCAGTCTCGAGCAGTTGAGTGACTCCCTCCTGTTCCTGTGTCGCAGCGTCGAGCAGTTGAGTGACTGCTTCCTGTTCCTGTGTCCCTATCTCAATCTGCAGAATGACTGCCTACTGTTCCTGTGTCCCAGTCTGGAGCAGTTGAGTGACTGCTTCCTGTTCCTGTATCCCAGTCTCGAGCAGTTGAGTGACTCCCTCCTGTTCCTGTGTCCCAGTCTCGAGCAGTTGTGTGACTCGCACCTGTTCCTGTGTCCCAGTCTCGAGCAATTGAGTGACTGCCTCTTGTTCCTGTGTCCCAGTCTCGAGCAGTTGAGTGACTGCCTCCTGTTCCTGTGTCCCAGTCTCGAGCCGTTGAGTGACTGCTTCCTGTCCCTGTGTCCCATCTCGAGCAGTTGAGTGACTCCCTCCTGTTCATGTGTCCCAGTCTCGAGCAGTTGAATGACTGCCTGCTGTTCCAGTGTCCCAGTCTTGAGCAACTTAGTGATGCCTCCTGATCCCAAGTTTGTGAAAATCGATGTCCTCCTCTTAATACTGACTAACAGGCTCCAATCTCTCTGTTCTCACCTGCTGCTCTTGTGGAATGGAGTTGAGGGACTGAATGGCCTCTTGAGATTCCTTACAGCTTCTCTTGACTAAAAGCCTTTCTCCTGTTTCTGTAAAACACCATCAAAATCTGAATGGTGTATTTTTGTATTTGGCTCTCAGTAATTGAGCAAACAAGCTGACTGACTGAATTCAGAACCTGAAGAGCCTCTTCCTGTTCCTGTGTGAGACTCTCAAGAGGCAACAGAGTCTTAGTGATGTACAGCACGGAAAAAGACCCTTCGATCCAGTCGTCCATTCTGACCAAATATCCTAAATTAATCTCGTCCCCCTTGCCAGCACTTGGCCCATCTCCCTGTAAACCCTTCCCATGCACGTACCCATCCAAATGTCTTTTAAATGGTGTAACTGTACCTGCCACCACCAGCTCTTTTGGTGATCAGTCCATAAACACTGCAGTCTCTCTTTGAAAGTGTTGTGCCTCATTTCCCTTTATAAATCTTTCCCCTCTCACCTTAAACCTTTGTCCTGTAATTTTTGACTCGCCTATCCTGGTGTAAAGACATTGACTGTTTACATTATCTATGCCGCTCATGATTTTATAAACCTCTTTAAGGTCACCCCTCAGCCTTAATACTTGAAAATAGCCCCAGCCTATTAAAACTCTCCCTGTAGCTCAAACCATCCAACATCTGCAACATTCTTTTAAATCTTCTGCACCCTTTCAAGTTTGACAACATCTTTCCGACAGCAGGGAGACCAGAATTAAAGGCAATATTACAAAAGTGGCCAAACCCATGTCCTGGACAGGGGCAACATGTCTTGCACACACATCGACTCAAAGCACGCACCAATAAAGGGAAGATCACCAAGTGTCTTCTTCACTACGCTGTCTACCTGTGACGGCACTTTCAAGGAACTGAGGACCTGCACCACAAGGTGACACAGAAGCTCAGTGACTAGCATTGCTACCTCAGAGCACAGCGATCTGGGTTTAACTCCATCCTTGAATGACTGCCTGTATGGAGGTTGCACATTCTCCCCGTGTCTGCGTGCGTTTCTTCTGGGTGCTACATTTTCCTGCCACAGTACAAAGATATACCGGCAAGTGTAGATTGGCCATGCTAAATTGCCAAAAGTACCCAGCGATGTGTAGGCGAGGTGGATTAGCCATGGGAAATGCAGGTTCAGAGGGACAGAGTAGGAGTTTCTCCAGTAGGATACTGTTTAGTGGGTCGGTGTGGCCTCGATGGGCTGAATAGCCTGTTTCCTCACTGTAGGGATTCAATAATTTCAATTGAGTTCTCTTTGAGTGGCAACTTTCGACAGAACCCTACCTACATATCTTGCCCTGATTCGCATTGCCAAAATGCAACACCTCATATTTATCTAAATTTTACTCCATCCGCCACCCCTCGGCTCACCTAATCAACTTTCTCTTTGTTCGGAGATATCATTTTTCACTGTCGACTACACCACCAAATTTGGTATTATCTACAAGCTTACTGACCATACTTCATATACCTAAATGCAAATAATTTGTATAAGTGACATAAGGCAGTGGACTCACTGTTGATCTTCGCGGCACACCATTGGTCACAGGTCTACAAGGTCATTGAACAAATATCCAGTGTCATGCCCTGTCTCTGATATTCCAGAAAATGTTGGATCTAAATGGCCAACTCTCCCTGGATCCCAGGCAGTCTGACCTTGCTAACCAGTCTACAGAAAATTTTGGTTTTCTTACTGAATTCCATAAAGATAATATCCACTCTCCTGTCTTTATCAATCGTCTTCATCACTTCCTCAAAAAATTCCACCGAGTCAGTGAGACGTGATCTCCAATGTACAAAGCCCTCTTCAGTCCTTGGATTACGAGAAGCCAATAAACTGTTCCTGATGGAGGTCCGTCTCTTCTCAGTTACAGAAACAATGAACTCCAGGTCCCCTCTCAGTGACACCTAGTACAGCGGCAGCGACAATTCTTTTATTTTGAATGATTTGTTGGCAAAATGTGCTAATATTCCAGAGTTCCACCTTTTCAAGTAGCAACAGGCCAATATTGGCTAAATTGCCTTCTCTTATCCCTCTGTAAGAGGCCCTTAGGGACAGAATTGCTTCGGCTTGTTACTGAGCAGCAGTCTCAGTGCTCTGTCTCAAGGTTATGAAAGGATTTGAAAACAGGGCATTAAAACCTGGCATAGCCTCACACTGGTCAATAAATATCATACTGTACGTTAAGGCATCTAGAAACTTACCCATCCGACTTTTTTTTTTACTGTAGCCGATCTGTTATTTTATAACTGTTTTCTTTCATAAACAGAGTGGAACACATATAGACCCATGCAGTGTTCTGTTAATAATCTCGTATGCAAGGAAAAAGAAATAAAAATTGAAAGATTTATGGTCCATCTCTCAGCAACCCTCATCCATTCCATCCAAAACCAGTAAATGTTCCCTTTTATCGTGATATGAAAAGTGATGTATGGAACTGGTTAACTGATCCTTTTTGTTCAGTGACTGTGATTAATGCCAGTCTCGATGGATACTAATTATCCCAGTGGAGAGTTTCCATCTTTTAAAGATAATTGGGCGCCGTTCAATGTGTTATTCCATAACATAAGCGGGACCATCACCGACAGCATTGAGAGGGATCAGCAGATCCAGAGAGTGGGGGAGGAGAGATCAGAACCTGAGAACATTAGACTGGAATGTTCCAACAATGGATCAGAATCTGAGAACATTACACCGGAATGTGCCAACAATGGATCATAATCTGAGAACATTACACCGGAATGTGCCAACAATGGATCATAATCTGAGAACATTAGACTGGAATATTCCAACAATAGACAGGAGTTTATCCTATTATATTGGGTATCTTTCTGCATTTTATTGGTGGCCATTATACTCGAAGATCTATTACGATCTTCTCATTATTCAACATTTTTATTATCCCTTCCTGGCTGTCATTGGTGTTCCTAGTAAGTGTCACTGTCCATTTTTTTTCTATAAACTAGTTATGACTGTGTTACTGTTCCTTCATATAGTCTACACTTGTATCCGCTATTATTGTTCCTGTTGAAACTCTGAATCCAGATATTCACTCTACAGACCACTACTAACTATTTCAATGAAGGTGTTCAATTACTGCCTCCCTCTGCTCTGGCAATTTACTCATGGGTCTCTGTGTTGACCTACTCAGTTTCAGCAGATAACCGCATATACTGTATCTTTGTCTTTGTTATTTAAATATTAAGAGCATGGAGGTCACTGCCTACTGTTCTGGTTACAAACTCCACTTCATTCCAGTGTTTCCAACCCATGCCTGGCTAATGTCTGCGGCTGAAGCAGGCGAGTCAAAACTGTGGGAGATCCCTTTGACCGTGAGCTGATTCCTGACACCATGCCCTGTCCATTTCTAACTTGAAATACTCACCACTCCACAATGTATCTCATTGGCTTATTTCATCGCCTGTTTGAACTTTGAGTTATAAAATACAGTCTTTTGAAGCTAATAATCTGCTGCTGACGCTCCCGGCTTCAAACCTGTTGAAGCAAATCTGATTCGAACACACACTAACCTCTCATCCATCTGTCATTCATGTGCACCCGGATATATATTGCTATTTTTATGACAATGCTTTTATTTTAACATTTTCAAACACTTTATCTCATCTGTCCATGAAAATTCTCTCATTCTCTCTCTGTCGATTAAATAAAAGCCTGCCAGTTGTTCGTATTTAAAATAGTTTCCTCCATGTGCGTTCCTTCTCAAACAATGTTTCACATTCAACCACGCCAATCGGGCACGTGCACACTCTCTCCCTCAGTCTCTGATGAACACACACACACACACACACACACACACAGATAGAGCAAACCTTCCCATTGTAGGCAGTCATCTGATGCGAGTGTGGTTAGCATATGATAGTAAAGTTTGCAATACTCTCTATGCTGGGCAGATACTGCAGTTTACTGAGCAACACACTAGCATGGTCTGCACTGCCCTCGATGCTGGGCTGTCATCTTGTCCCAGTTTATGTTGTTTGTGGTGTTCTGTCAAGCAGATTCAGAATTTGATTTAACAAACCATTTCAGCTGATCTGACAACGCCTTTATTCAATATTCTCATTCTTGTAATTTTACTCTCGAAGATCTCACTTCTCCAGTCAGTCCCACTGCCCTATCTTTTTTCCCCATATTTCCACAACCTCCTCCAAGTTAATTAACTGCCTGTTTCTGTCTTTAATGTGAATCTTTCAGTGCTTCTGTATCTTTGACTGGCCTTGGGTTTTGGCTCCCCAGTGTATCGAGTGCTGGCATTGTGAAGCTCAGAAACAGTGAAATGGTGTGTGTCAGGCTGTTGTTCACTTCCTGGTATGTCCCATGTGATGGTCCATGGACAGGCGTGTTTCGGAAGATATGAGACACATCTTTGAAACTTGGTCTGTACCAGTATTTGTCCCTCTCAGGTGACCTTGCGATCAGTAACACGAGGAAGCCCATTGAGTAAAGGATCAGGCATCTAAATTGTGTGACAATACTGTGACATTTTTTTCTAAAAAAAGGTTATTTTCTTTTTTTAACAAGAAGTCTTAAAGGCCAAACTGCCTACTGAAAATGGCTCAAGTAAATAACTTACGAGACTTTTAGGGTTTTTAATAAATAGTAGTAACAATGGCCAGCTCACATAGACCAGGCTTTCTAGTTTTTTTCCTTATAGCTGTAAGTCACCAGGTGCTTGTGTCCCAGAAGGGTTGGAAGCTTTAGTAAATTATCCCGAGCTGCTATTCTCTCTGAAGCTTCACTTGATGCTGTTTCCTCCTGGATTGGAGAACTGTATGTCTGAATGCTCCTTTTTGCCATGGAGTGTGTTTAGGTGATGTTAATATATTGGAACCGTTCATTTGTAGAAGGTACTGTATCCATTATTTGGTTAAGGTTTCCAATAGTTAAGTTATTCTAAAATCCTCTTCATTTTGTATGGCTTTTCATTAGAGTGTTTAAATATATTGTGTTTTACTTAATGGTGAGTGGTTTGACTAGCAGCATCACATCTGGAACACCCACTTCACATCTACCTTTAAAATAAGAAAAGGTTGGCATCCAAGCTATCGTCTTAAAATAGTTTGAGACAATCTGGTTGGTCTATAGCAAACTGGGGAGTTTTGTCTGGTTCGACATCGATAATACCAAATTTGGTTTAGAATTGCAATCCCTGCAGTCTGCAAACAGGCCATTCGACCCAAAACGTCCACACCGAACCGCCGAGGAGTAACCTCCCCAGACTCATTCCTCGACCCCAATATTACACATTTACCCCTAACCCACACATCCCTGAAAACTGCAAACAATTTAGCATGGCCAATTCACCTGACATGCACACTTTTGGATTGTGGGAGGAAACCAGCGAATCCAGAATAAGCTCATGCAGACACTGGAGATTACGCACCAGGAGGCTATTGGGTTCAAAGGTCGTGTATGGTAGCTGTTAGGGTCTTTTGTTCCAGATGTTGAATTCGTTTAGTTCAAACAGTGTTTTGTGTATAAACATTCTTTCAGTCATTGAGAGTTTTCTAGGTGTGGAAGAAGTGAAGTTGGGGGTTTTACAAAAGGTGATGAAGGCAAAGCTGTCGGAACTGGCAGACAAGCTGGAGTTGGGGTTGCGTTTGTCTGTGTGAAAATGAGAGATAATTACAGCGATAGCTCAGCAATTACACTTGAAGGATCTGTCATCAGACTCTTTGGAAATGGCGAGAATTCAATTTCAAATGAGGCACCGTGAACATGAGAAGGAATTGAAACAGTTTGAATTATGATGAAGCATAGTAAAGAACAGAAAATGAAGAAGAAAGATTAAAAGAAAGAAGAAAAGCAGAGAGATTTAACTTCAAAGGTTAGTAATTAGAGAGCAAAGTTGACATAGAAGGCGATGATGAAAGTAGATGGTAGGCTGGATGAGGAGGATAGTGAGGATGAACAACCCTATAGTAGCCAAAGGCTTGATGGGGATCTGTTTAAATACATCCAGACATTATCTAAATTTGATGAGAATGATGGAGGAGCCTTTTTAATTTCATTTGAGAAAGTGGCTAAACAAATGCAGTGCCCAGTGACCATGTGGACTTTGTGATTCAAACAAAGCTGATAGGTATTTGCATCCCTCTTGGAGGAGGTATCTGGGGAGGAGGAGGAGGTGAAGAAAGCCATCTGAAGTGCATATGAGCTTGTGACAGAAGCCGACAGATAGTGTTTCAGGAATCTAAAATAGCGTCCGTGGTTAAACCCACATTGAGTTTGAAAGAATCTAACAAATTAATTTTGAAAGGAGGGTAAGAGTATTAAAAACAGAACAAAGTTATGACACTCTTAGAGAGATTCTTATTTTGGAGAAGTTCAACAATTCACTTCCTGCAGTCGTGAGAACTTGAGTGGAAGAGCAGAGTTGCAATGGCAAGCTTAGAAACTGTAATGGCTGATGATGATGATGATTGAGTTCAGAGATCAAAGCTTGGTTTATGTGACGGATTGAGAAGAATGTGCGAGATCTTGTTAAAACATATCCCTGTGATAGTAAGATTAACTGGCATAGGTCAGGAGTAGCAGGTAAAGAGGTTACAGCATTAGGAGGTACAGAAGTATGTAATTCTTTTGTGCTGAGACATGAGGAGCTATGTCATTCAGAGGAAGTATTGGAGAGATGAGAAGTGCTCCATTATGTAACTTGTGGTTGGAGTGTCCAGTGAAAACATCAACAGATTTATTCCATAATGGGGAAGGAGGCCTTCAGTTTGGCGTTGGCGTTACAACATTTCAGCATTTAAATTGCGAATACCATACCTGAGACAAATCTTCATCACTGATTGTGATCCCTTAAAGTTTTTTGGAGAAGTTTAGGGAGATGAATACCAGTCTGTTTCAATTGAGCTTATTATTGCTGTCACTCAATTTGAAATTATACAAGTGACAGGGCGAGAAAACCTAAGTTTTGACACATTGTGGAGACTTGGATGAAGAAAGTCAAAGGCATTCTGTGGCCGGAGTAAAATGACTGAAATCGAATCTAGTCGTAAACATTTGTATGCTCGGAGTCAATGTAATATATATATGCACCTCTTCCTCCACTACATTGATGACTGCATTAGTGCCACCTCGTGCTCCCACGAGGAGGTTGAGCAATTCATCAACTTCACCAACATATTCCACCCTGACCTTAAGTTTACCTGGACCATCTCTGACACCTCCCTTCCCTTCCTGGACCTCTCCAACTCCATTAATGATGACCGACTTGACGCCGACATTTTTTACAAACCCACTGACTCCCAAGCTACCTGGATTACACCTCTTCCCACTCTACCTCTTGCAAAAATGCCATCCGGTATTCCCAATTCCTCCGCATCCGCCCTATCTGCTCCCAGGAGGACCAGTTCCACGACAGAACACACCAGATGGCCTTCTTCTTTAGAGAACGCAATTTCCCTTCCATGTGGTTGAAGATGCCCTCCAACGCATCTCGTCCACATCCCGCACCTCTGCCCTCAGACCTCACCCCTCCAACCGTAACAAGGGCAGAATGCCCCTGGTGCTCACCTGCCACCCTAGCAACCTTCGCATAAACCAAATTATCCGCCAACATTTCAGCCATCTCCCAACGGACCCCACCACCAGGGATATATTTCCCTCTCCACCTCTTTCCGCCTTCCACAAAGACCGTTCCCTCCGTGACTACCTGGTGAGGTCCAGGCCCCCCTGCAACCCACCCTCCCATCCTGGCACCTTGCCCTGACACTGCAGGAATTGCAAAACTTGCGCCCACACCTCCTCCCTCACCTCCATCCAAGGCCCTAAAGGCCTCTACATTGGGGAGTCTGGACGTCTCCTAGCAGAGCACTTTAGGGAACATCTCCGGGACACCCCCACCAATCAACCACACCGCCTGTGACCCAACATTTCACCTCCCTCTCCCACTCTGCCGAGGACATGGAGGTCCTGGGCCTTCTTCACCGCTGCTCCCTCACCACCAGAAGCCTGGAGGAAGAACACCTCATCTTTCGCCTCAACCACAGGGCATCAATGTGGACTTGAAAAGTTTCCACATTTCCCCTTCCCCCACCTCACCCCAGTTCCAAACTTCCAGCTCAGCACTGTCCCCATGACTTCTCTTACCTGCCTATCTTCTTTTCCACCTATCCACTCCACCCTCCCCCCGACCTATCACCTTCATCCCCTCCCCCACTCACCTATTGTACTCTATGCTACTTTCTCCCCACCCCCACCCCCCTTCACTTATCTCTCCAGCCTTCAGGCTCTCTGCCTTTATTCCTGATGAAGGGTTTTTGCCCGAAACGTCGACTTTACTGCTCCTCTGATGCTGCCTGAACTGCTGTGCTCTTCCAGCACCACTAAACCAGAATCTGGTTTCCAACATCTGCAGTCATTGTTTTAAAAAATATATGCATTTCAGTCTAAACTAGAGGACGATTAGGAGGTCTAAAATTAACCCACCTTTGTATACTGATATATCATTTTATTAAAGGAGGAGTTGTGAGTACACTCTCACTGTAAAGAGGTTATTTTCTCTGAGGTTGTTTTTGAAGAGAGGTTATAAAGGCAGAGGTGCAGAACTGCTGTCTCAACACAGTTTAAGTAAATAACTGAGAAGGCCTTTAGGTTTCATTAAATGGTGGTACCAATGGAAGGGCAGTGGCCAGCTCTCCCAGACCAGGTCTACTCGTTTGGTTTTTAGCTGCAGCATTCAGAAGCTGCTGGGGATCCCAGAAGGGTTGGGAGTGTCAATACATGATCCCCAGCTGCTTTTCTCGTTGAGATCTCTTGTTGATGTTGATTTCTCCTGGATCGGAAAATTGCATGTAAGAGTCTGTATTTGAATATATCTTTGTGTCAAGTGGTGTATGCCAAGAAGGTACGATATCTACTGTTGTGTAAGTGTTCCAATATAAGCTATCACAAAATGTTCTTTTCTTTGATTGGATTTTAATAGATTATAATATGTTTTGTTTCATGTCGAGTGGTTTGACCAGACACAACATATCTGGAATGCACACTTCCCATCTATATTCAAAGTAAGGAAAGCTTTGGGTCTAAGCGGCCTTCTTAAAATATTTTGTGGGGATCTGGTCTGGTCCACAACACTTGCAGCCGAGGGGTTTTTGATTGACTCCTGTTATTGAAAAGTTGGTGGAGGAGTTGGTGAATGGTTTGCTGGAGGTTGTGCTGTGAGCTGCCTCAGACATTCAGGGAGAGCTGAGGATTTGCTGACCCAACTCGGGATGGAGCATGGGACTGTAGTTACAACATCTGGGTCTGTAACATGATCAACAAACGGAGCAGAGGCTGCAGAGAGGGGAAGCTCTGAACCACGGAGTGAGTGTGTGTGGGGAAAGGGATCTGCTGTATCCACACCTAGTTTTCCAGGAACAGCTTCCCAAGCTCCACCTAACCTAGGATCAAAGTGTGAGGGGACCCTAATTGAACAAGGAGCTGGTCACAGAGCGGTGTCACCTCCTTCAACATGACCTGCAGCTTCACACCAGGGGGAGGACGGTACTGCCGGTGGCTTTTAGGGTCAGACTTTCATTCAGCTTCTATGATTTGGAACTTTCCAGGCAGGACTAGGTGACATATCCATCATTTCCCAGTATCTCAACATCAGTGTTAACTATTCGGTGATGGCGGATATATATGGTGGATGAGAAGCATTGTTTCTCCCTCAGCAGGGAACTGCCGGGTGTATCCAGGATAGTGGGATTCCCGATGATGTACATTGCATCTGCAGGGTATCCATGTCAATGGGGAGAGGTAGAGGAACTGAAGGAGCTCTCTGTCTATTAATGTTACAGTGTACCCATGCACAGTGCATCATGTTGGTGAATATCCACTGTCCTGGCAGCAGTCGCGGCCTCTTCATTCAGAAGCAGCCAGCCATTCCCATCGTCATCGGGTCCCCACGTAGAAAAGAAATAAATATATCGTGGATAAAGGCCGTCCCCTTGATGCACGTTTCAAAACACCATCCCCACCACCAATCAACCACGTCAAAGTATTACATGTGTATGGAGAGCAATGGGGTCACTTGGAGTGTCTGGGAGCAGACAATCAGGGATGGAGCATAACCTGCCATTTCTGAACGGGTCTGATTAACCCCCCCAGTACACAGTATCATTAAGTCCTGTAATCCCTCTCCATTTCAGTAACATATTGCCTTCCATTATTCCTGTAAATGAAATGACAGGTTATATCATGTTAAATTCCACCTGCCAAACTATTATCTATTGCCTTTACCTCTCTGAATCTATTTGCAGACTCTCCACCTTCTCTTGGTAATTTAATCTCTTGCTTATCACAGCGACAACACAAACCCAGCATCTGTATATCTGTTCCATCCTCCTGATCATTAATACAGACTGTAAATAGTTGAGAATCCAGCACTGGTCACTGTGTAACCTTACTGGTTGTATTCTGTCTAACCGATTGAGACTGATTTATCCTGAGTGCCTGCATCCTGTATGATACCCAGTCCTCCCCGCATTCCTGGGCAACACAGTCCAAGAGTTGAATAAGAACAAGGAGAATTTGTGAGGAATCCCACCGCTCGATGAGGCTGATGTCAACGTGGCCTCTGTTCCAATTTCCTGCCATCTCTCCATCCTAAAACTCTAGTCTCTTGTTGTAGATTGCGAGACATGAAAAAAAAATCCGCTCCACATCCACGCATTCAATGACTTTTAGCATTTTACAGACCTCAGTGTGATCTCCTTTCATTCTTATAAACTCGAAAGTATAGGCCTAAACTGCTCAATTTCTCTTCATAAGACAAACACTTCAAATATGGAATCAATCTAATGAAGCTGTTCTGAATTGCCTCCAATGGAAATACCTCATTCTGCAGGACACCCAAACTGTACACCAGTTGCAGCCTCACTAATACCTTGCATAGCTCCAGCAACACTCTCTCCCTTTCTACTCTATCCTTTTATAAGTAAACACTGGCCTTATGCTTGCATTTCTCATTACTTGCAGTACCCGCAAGTAAGTTTTCTGTGATATGCAAGCAGACACCCAGCTCCCTCTGCACCTAAGCACTTTGAACTTTCTCTCCATTTAGGTAATAATTTGTCTTTCTATTATACTGGCCAACTTGAATAGCCCCATATTTATTCACTTTAATTTTCCTTGCCAAATGTTCGCCCATTCATCCAACCTATCCATATAGTTTTAAATCTCTTGCATCATCATTCCGAAGTAATTTCTTACCAATGTTAGTGTCATCTGAAAATGTGGCATCACATTTTCTATCCCATCAACCGAGTACAGTAATACCACCGATTGCAAATGGTTGAGGCATGAGTCCTGAAATCAATGGCACCTCACAACTTGCATCTGCCAAAAGAAAATGACACATTTATTCCATCTGACTCCATTTTATTTGTTATCCAATCCTCCATCCAAGCTAAGAAATTACTCCTAAACCCATGCTGTCTGATCTTACCACTTACTCTTTGGAGAAGCGACATATCCAATGCCTTCAGGAAGACCAGATATGTTCCATCTCCAGGATTCCCACGACCCACCTTGTTTGTGACATCTTTAAATAACTCAAGCAAACAATTCAAACACAGTTTAGCCTTCGTAAAACCATGTTGACTCTGACGAATTGTGGTTTAACTTTGCAAATGTCCTGAACAATGGACTCTAAGAATTTGCCTTAAATTACGATAGTTTATTGTTACACTTTAGTACCTAATGTATACCATTATTATAAATTTTTCCCTTTCGAAAACCTTTACATTTCTTTGAATTCCTGTTTAATGGGCACAAGACTTTAAGAGATGTGCTCCAATTGCTGTGTAAGAGCCATGTGTCACTGAATGGACTCATCATCAAACTCAATGGGCTGACGTCTTTCTGGTGTTCCCATGTTGGATCTCCAAGGCCAGAATGACCTCCTCCTGTTGATGCTTTAGAGGATTGGGAGATTATGGAATCTTCCCGTTGCTGTGTAAAATATTGCGGGGCTAATAGGTATTCTCATAACAGGTGGAAATACTGAACGGTCTCCTCATGTATCCCGGAGATGGGACTGCGGGAGTGATTGGTCTTTTCCTGATATGATATAACAGACACGTGTCTAAATTACCTCTTCCTTTCTCATGAAAGAAGTCTCAGATAGTTTTTCTCGTTATCCAATTCCCTTGTAATAGACTCGGTGAGTCTGAATGGCCTCCTGTTATCCCAGTGTAACAATCTCCAGTCACTGTGCTATTAGTTCCTATGTTACAGACTTGAGGAGGCTGAATGGACTGATCCTGTTGCTGTTTAACAGGATACTGGTGCAGCATGGCCTACTGTTATAGGCCCGAGTGGCTGATTGGCCTCCTTCTGTAAATGTATATCAGGCTCCAGGGGCTGAATAGCCTCGTCCTGTTTTGGTGTATCAGGGTCAAAGGCCTGAATATCCTCCTGTTGTTCCTTTGTAACAGGCTGGAGAACGGAATGGATTCCTCCACTACCTGTGTAATTCCCTTCACTTGTTAACTCCTTCTGTCAACTTTGTTCAAGTAAGATCATCTTTAATTTTTGTAAACTCCAATGGCTACTGGGTCAACCTGATCATCCTTTCGTTATAAGCTAGCACCTTCATTGCAGAAATCAGTTGAGGGAACCATCTCTGAGCTGCTTCCAATATAACAACATCCTTTCTTCAGAGAAGAGGCTAAATCTGTACAACCTGCTGTAAAGTTCCTACCCATGTTAGAGCAGTCTCAGCTCTCTGGAAGAATACAGAGCATTGTTGGAAGATCATTGTCCTTCTCTACTCCACCGCATAACGGGAGATCTGGAGAAATTAAAGTTTGAGAAGATTATAAATGATGTGGCAAGATGATCTCTACCATTAATCTCCCCAGAGCCCACGTCGCTCAGATTCCACAGAATCTGGTAAGGTGGAGTGTAAAAACAGCAAGGAGGAGCAAACATTGATGGGAGTGAAAGCTGCAATACAAATGCTGGACATGTTATAAAACAGGAAATGAGATATACACATTTGTGGGTACTTCAGTAATAATGTGCTGTTAAATTATATCTCAACTGTGTTAACCCAAATGAATGCTAATGTTGGCAAAAATGGACGTTATGACCACGTGTGAGATGGTTTACATTCACATTATGTCGAGCACTGAGCTCGAGATCAGGTTATTTAGGAATTGGTGTTGAGTGATCAGAAGAGCTAATTGAAAATTTTGCTGTAAAGGACCTTTTGGGAACAGTGACCACAATGTATTTGTTTTCTTTTATACTGTTTGAGTACACGACAGTTTTTGTTGTATTTGAAGTAACCATTATAAATCTGAGTCATGCAAACCGTGAAGGTGTGAGGAGAAAGTGGAGACTACAAATGCTGGAGATCAGCGTCGAAGAGTGTTTTGCTGGAAAAGCACAGTCAGGCAGCATACTAAGAGCAGATAAATCAGTGTTTCGGGCATAAGCCTTCATCAGGAATGAAGCTTCTGGGCCAAGGGGACTGAGAGATAAATGACAAGGGGTTGTGGCAGGAGGGAGGTTAGCAGGAATTGTGATAGGTAGATGAAGGTGGGGATGAAAGTGATTGGTGATAAAGGGATATCAAAACACCTCATCTACTGCATCCATTAAACCCAATGTGGTCTTCTCTACATTGGCGAGGCAGGAGGTCAACTTGTGGATCCTTTCAGAGAACATCTCTGGGACAGTCACATTGAACAACTCCATCGCCTTGTGGCTGAGCACTTTAACTCCCCTTCCCACACTGCCGATGACATGAGGTTCCTAGACATGCTCCATCGCCAAACCCGAGCCACCAGAAGCCTGTAGGAGGAAAGCCTCATCTTCTGTCTTGGGACCATCCAACCACAAGGGATCATAGTGGATTTCCCCATTTCCCCATTTCCCCTAATCCCACTTTATCCCACTCCAACCCTCCAAGTCAGCACCGCCCTTTTGAACCTTCCTATCAATCTAGTCCACCCTCCTCTCCGACTATCGCTTTCATCCCCACCTTCATCTACCTATTAGATGAAAGAAGGCAGCTTAGAAAAATGCTAAGTGCTGCTATAAGCCAGTAGGTTCAGAGAAATCTAGGACCCAGCAAAGGATGACCAAGAAACTGAGAAGAAAATCAGAAAGAGAAAACGCGTGCAGACGAAAGAAAAATATAAAGATTGCTAAAAAGCGTCTATCAATATATGAAAAAAATAAAAACAAGGCCAAATGTGCAACAGTTGGTGCACGTTCAGGATAATTCATTGCAGAAAACAGAGAAATCGCAGGGAAAAGAAACATTTTGTTTGTGCCTATCTTCATGGAAGAATGTCCAGAAATTCCAAGTGACCATGGGACTTCTGTAAGTAAAGTCTAAGATCATTCTTATAAATGTTGAGGTCATCTTTGAAAAGAAAGCTGGATTGAGTATTTATAAATCTGCCAGACTAGATGTACTTCATACAAGAATTTCAGAGGAAGCAACAATAGACATGTTGATTGCAATGCAGATTTTCACTTTATTTTCCGACACATTCCCGAAAGGCATTTAGCCAATCTGGATAAGGCAAAGGTTATAAATATTATCCAATAGTTTAAGAAAGGATGAAGATGGAGAGTGGTGAACTACAGACCAGTAACTTGTCATCCGCAGTCTGGTGTCTGTTTTACTCGATTACAAAGAACATGTTACTAGATATTTAGAAGGTAATAACATAACTGAGGAGTGTGAGAATGTACCGATGAAAGGAAAACCAGAAGAGTCAAAATTTTTTTTAGAATGGCTTGAAGATGATTCTTGTGGACATCGGCAATGAAGAACCATTGTATAACGTATAGTTGGATACTCATTAGGTTTTTTGAAGAACTCACACAGTAAGCTCATAGAAAAAGTTAAAGCGACAGATATTGGGAAGAACATATGCAAATGGGAAAGTAACAATTAGGTTTACATTCATGTGACTGTAATTGGAATATAGAGGATGTCGTGCACCAGTTGCATCGAGTGTTAGTAAAACTAAAGTTAGAGTATTGTGTATCGTTCGGAATCCCAATCTAAGAAAGAATATACTGACTATAGAGGAACTGCAAAAGGTATTCTACAATATAATCCCTAAGTTGGCAAGCTTGTCTGGCAGGCAAACTCAGCCTGTAACCTCGAGTTTCAAAACATAAGAGGTGAATCTTAGAAACATTGAAAGGACTGAAGAACAGGGACATGAAGAAGTACAAGTAGGTGAGATCAGGACGTATCCCACGATATTCTACACGAACGCGTAGAATAGAATAATGAGCAAACACTTAGTGCCCATTAGAAACCAAAGGGGCAACCTGTGTGTCAAGTTGGAGAACATTGATGGATTGCAACATGAGACCTTCACGT
This sequence comes from Hemiscyllium ocellatum, assembly GCF_020745735.1. Classification (NCBI taxonomy): domain Eukaryota; kingdom Metazoa; phylum Chordata; class Chondrichthyes; order Orectolobiformes; family Hemiscylliidae; genus Hemiscyllium; species Hemiscyllium ocellatum. The sequence goes on from NC_083429.1 coordinate 13,779,639, forward strand.
CTATTTTACTTGGGAGAAGGAGGATGCAGGTACAGAATTCAAAAAATTGGACTGGAAAACTTTTGAACAGATTGATGTAAAATATGAGCAGGGATTTGAGGCTTTGTTCTGTATAAATTTAGACTAATCTCCATGAGTTGTATCACAGGCGGCTGTCGGGGTCAAAGGAGGAAAGATCCTGACTGAATATTTTAATTAGAATCTGATCGTAGGGGATGTGCCAGGGAACTGGAGAACTGCTAATATGATTCCACTTCACAGTCAGGGTGGGAGAGATAGACCAGGGAACTATAGACGAGCGAGTATTAGATCACTGTTAAGGAAACTACTGGAGAAAATAGGGAAGGAAAAAATCGAACTCCAATCAGAGTTGCAAGGTTTGATCAGGGATAATCATCATGACTTTATCAGAAGGAAGTCACAAACAATGGATTTGATTGAATTAGTTTGAGGAGATCGATTGTTTAGTTTTGTAGGAAGGCCTTTGACAAATTTCCAGCAGGGAAACTGAAAAATAATGTAAAATCTCACAATATGAAGGATAACTGGACAAGTTACAACGAAAATTTTCTTACTGGCAGGCGGCAGAGGGTGGTGAGAGAAGGTTGTTTGAGCGACTGGAGACCAGTGTTCCCTGGTGTACCACAGGGATCAGTGATGTGTCCCTTATTGTTTGTGTTATTCATAACAAAAAAATGTGAATATGGAGGGGGCTAGGTGGAGAGATGGGGTGGTGTGATAAGTAATTGTATGTTTGACATAAAGATTAACCGGTGGTTCGTATTGAGGAGGAAGGCCTAAATTTACAGGAAGATGCAGATGGAATGGTCAGATGGGCAGATCAATGGCAGATAGATTGTAACCCTGATAAATATGAGGTGATGCACATTGGGAGAAAGAACCAGGCAGGGGAGGACTCAATGAATGGCAGCACACTGGGAAGCTCAGATTGTGCTTCTCCACACATCCCTGAAAGTAACTGGACAGGCAGCGTCAAAGGAGCAGGAGAATCGAGGTTTCGGGCAGATTCCTGAAGAAGGGCTTATGCCCTAAACGTTGATTCTCCTGCTCGTTTGTTGCTGCCTAACCTGCTGCGCTTTTCCAGCAACACATTTTTTAAGCTCTGATCTTCAGCATCTGCAGTCCCCACTTTCTCCTGGGCAGGTTAATGGACTAGTTAAGAATTGGACCTTGGGTGTTGTGTTTCCTAATCAGCGTGTAGATTAGAAGAGTAATACAGGGCTTTGGTTCAGCCAAAATGGAATACTGTATGTAGCGCTGGGAGCCACATTCCAGGAAGGATGTGATTGTACTGGAGAGGGTGCAGAAGTGATTCACCAGGATGTTCCCTGGGATGGAGCATATCAGCTATGGAGAGAGGCTGGATAAGCTCGGGTTATTTACTTTGGAGCAGAGAAAGCTGAGGAGTTAGTGATTCAGAAGGATAAGATTATAAGCGACACGGACAGGGGGGATAGACATCAACTGTTCCTTTTAGTTAGAGGGTCAAGAACAAAGGAGCACATTTTTAAAGTGAAGAGTTTGAGGTTCAGAGATGATTTAAACATTTCTTCACCTCGAGGTGTGGGCTTCTGGGATTACTTCCTGAGAGGCGAATTATCACGGGTAACCTCACAATCGTTAAAAAGTACTTTAACGAGCACTTGGAAGTGTCATAACATTCCAGGTTATGAGCCTGCGGTAGGAAAGTGGGACTAGTATAGATCATGCTGTATTTCTATTGGCACAGAGTCTATGCTCCTGTAAGTGTATGTTGTGGAAGGTCAATTATTGAGCAGTTTAAACAGGAAGTGATAGATTTCTGAAGAGTTATATTCATAAGGGTTATGAGAGTGAACTGTAATAGCTTGTTAAATTATGTCAATGTGAGAAATATGAAAAAACAAGTACAGCTTCCTTACAGTTTGAAACCAGAGAATGGAGAATAGGGGACAGGGAAATGGCAGAACTATGAAGCCACTACTTCAGTTCTGTCTTCACAAAACTTTCTAACAATACTAGGAAAACCAAGTCTGGTATGGGAAAATGATAGAGTACATGGAACATAGAACATAGTAAGTAAATGGTTTAGCAGAAAATAATGGTCATAGACAACATTAACATAGATTTAATGAAATGGGAATTATGTTTGAGAAACAAACTGGGAGACAAATGAAAGAGAAGCAATGGATGTAAAACATTTTGATTTTTGGAAAAATGTTGGTAAAGCTCCAAGCCCAATTTGCAAAATCAATTCTGAGTGGATTTGGGCTAATATATGGCCATGTTTCTAGAATGGGACAGCTGGCAGGAAACAGTTAAATGAAATAAACAGACTCGTCAAGCAACAGCCTGACATTGTCTGTAAGGTATGATTCTGTGAGTATGACTATATCCCAGACACCCCATCACCTTCCCCGAATATCTCCTGTCTCATCAGCAGGACGGACACAGCAGAAGTGGCGGCAGAGTGGGATACAGTTGGAAGGGAATTGCTCTTGGAGTCCTCAAAAGTGACTCCGTATCCCATGAAGCTTCATGGCATTAATTTGCACATGGGAAAGGAAACCTCCTGCTGATTACCATGTACCAGCCTCTCTCAAGTGATAAATCAGGACTCCTCCATGCTGACCAACACTTGGAGGAAGCACTGAGGGTAGTACGGACGCGAGATGTATTCTGGGTGGGGGATTTCAATGTTCACCAGCTGATGTATCTCAGCTACATCATCACTAATCGAACTGGCCGGGTCCCAAAGGATATAACTGCTAGACTGGGTCTATGGCAGGTGGTGAAGGAACCAACAAGAGGAAAATACATACTTGACCACAGCCTTACTAATCTGCCCGTTGCAGAAGTATCTGTCCATGACAGTATCGGGAAGAGCGGCCACCGCATAGTCATTGTGGAGACAAACACACACCTGCACATTGAGAATAACCTTCAGCATTTTGGTTATACTATAACGGTGCTTAATAGGTCAGACTTCGAACAGAGCCAGCAGCTCAAATCTGGATGTCCATAAGGCATTGTGGGTCATCAATAGCAGTGGAACTGTACTTTCACATAACCTCATGGCCTGGCGTATCCCCCTTCTAACAATTACCATCAATCCAGAGGATCAACCTTGGTTCAATGGAGTGTGCAGGATGGCAGGAGCAGCACCAGGCATACCTGACAATGAGGTGTCAGCCTGTTGAAGCCACCGAACAGGACAATGTGTGCGCCAAACAGCATAAGCAGTAAGTGATCCCACAAGCAAAGGATCAGAACTAAGCTCTGCAGTCCACCCACATCTAGTCGAGAAACGTTGGGGACAATTTAACAATTCACTGGAGGAAGAGATTCTGCAAATGACTCCTACCTCCATGACGGAAGAGCCCAGCACTTCAGTATATAAGATAAGGCTGATGCATTTGCAACAATCTTCAGTCAGAAGTGCTGAGTGGATGATCCATCTCAGCCTCCTCCAGTGGTCCTCAGCGATTCAGTTACCAGTCATCAACCAATTCGATTCAGTCCACGCGATATCCAGAAACGTTTGGAGATACTGGACTCTCCAAAGGGCCCATACTCTGACAACATTCTGGCAATAGTACCGAAAACATGTACTCCATAACTTTGCCACTCCCCTAGCCAAACTGTTTCAATACAGTTACAAAAATGGCTTTTCCCGATTATGTGGAAAATTACCCCAAGTATCTCCTGTGTAGAAAAACCAGAACAAATCTAAGCGAGCCAATTACAACCCCATCAGTCTACTCTCGATCATCAGTAAAGTGGTGGAAGGTGTCAGTGTTTTTAAGCTGCACTTGCTCAGCAATACCCTGGTCAATGATGCCCAGGTTGGGCTCCCCCACGGTCACTCAGCTCCTGACCTCATTACCTTAGTTCAAACATGGACAAAAGACAGAATTACAGAGGTGGGGTGAGAGTGATAGCCCTTAAAATCAAGGCTGCCTTCGACCAAGTGTGGTATCAGGGGCTTTAGCAACACTGGAATCATTGGGTATCGGGGCAAACACCCCGCTGGTTAGAATCATACCTGTGACATAGGAGAATGGTCATGGTTGAAAAAGGTCAGTCAACTCAGCTCCAGGAAAAGTCTATAGGATTCCCTCGGGCAGTGGCCTCGGCTGAAAACTTCTTCAGGGCTGCTTCATCAATTACCTTCCCTCTATTTTAAGGTCAGAAATTAGGATTTTCGTCAATGATTGCACAATGTGCTGCAACATCTATAGCTCCTCAGATACTGAAGCAGAACATGTCAAATGCGACAAGATCTGAACAATATCCAGGCTTACAAGTGGCAAGTAATATTCAGGCCACACAAATGCCAGACCGTGAACATTACCAATAAAATACAATCTAACCTGCCCCTTGGCATTCAATGGTGTTACTATCAGTGAACCCCTCAGTACCAAAGTCCTGGTGGGTAATCATTGCTCAGACACTCACTGGTCTCGCCACATAAACACAGTAACTACAAGAGCAGGTCAGAAGCTAGGAATATTGCGGCTAGTAACGCACATCCTGACTTCAAAAAGTCTGTCCATCATCTACAATGCATAAGTCAGAAGTGTGATAGAAGACTCCCAATTTGCCTGGATGAGTGCAGCCCCAACAACACTCAAGAAGCTTTATACCATCCAGGACAAAGCAGCCAGTTTGACTGTCCCTTCATCCACAATGCTCCACCATCAACGCTCAGCAGCAGCAGTTCTCTTACTATCTACATGCTGCAATGAAATGATTCACCAAAGATCCTCAGAGACCATCTTCCCAACTCATGACCAGGTCTATCTAGAAGAATAAGGGCTGCACATGTATGGAAAAGCCATCATCTTTAGTTTCCCCTCCAAGCCATTCACCATCCTGACTTGGAAATATATCACCGCTCCTTCACAGTCGCTGGGTCAGAATCCTGGGATTCTCTCCCTAATGGCATTGGAGTTCAACCACAGCAGGTGGACTGCAGTGTCCAACAAGGCAGCTCACCACCACCTTCTCAAGGGCAACTAGGAACAGGCAATAAATTCTGGCCCAGCCAATGACACCCAGATTTACGAAATATATAAATAGAAATTAAGAGGGGATGGTTGCTGTAGTGTCACAGGGATCGGTGTTTGGGGCCCAGCTATTCACAACGTTAAACATTGTGTTGCGGGTATCAGATTCAATACATCCCAGCCTGCTGACATCACTAACGGATGTGGGATTGTGAGTGGGTGAGGCGGATGTAAAAATGCACCGAGAAGTCTAAGACAAGTGGAGTGAATGGGTAAATACGTGATAGATGGAGAACATTGTGGATAGAGGTGACAGTGTGCCCTTTGGTGGAAACGATAAATTGGTAGTCGACCATTTGAAAAGGATTGATGGAAACATGTTGATTTACAAAGGGACGATTGCTCCTTTTTGTTGTTTCCTTCTGCATAAACCTCTGAAGCCCATGCAGCACAGTGAGTCCTGCAACCAGAAGTCAATACTGGGCATGGCATTGGCACGCTGACCAGTGTACATAGACCAATCAAGTGAGGAGCTGTAACATTGAAAAGGATCTGCATCTTGTGCACCAGTCGCTGAAAGCAATATTGCAGAAACATAAAGCAATGAGGAAAATAAATGGTGTGTTGACCTTCATTTCAGGGGGACTGAGTCCAGGAGTAAAGGTGTCTTACTGCAGCTGTACAGGGCCTTGGAGAGATATAATCTCGGACATTGTGCAGCATTATGTGCAGTTTTGGTCTCCTCACCTAATAAAGGACAACACTGACATTGAGGGAGTGCAGTGAAGGGTGACCAGACTGATCTCTGTGATGACAGACTTGTGGGAACAGAGTTTGGGGTGACTGGGCCTGTATTCCATTGGGTTTAGGAAAATGAGTGGAGATCTCAGTGAAATATGCAAAACTCTGACAGGGTGAGACAGATTGGAAGCAGACATGATTATTCCCCTGTCTGGGATGTCTAAAACAATGGGCCACAGTATTAGGTACAGGCTGGTCGCACTGCATTGAGATGAGAATACTCACTGACTGGTTACCCTGGGGAATTCGCTCGCACCTGGAAACTGAGACACTGATTATAAGGGTTTGGAGACAGTAAAGTGATGATGGGAGAGCAGGAGTACGGTGTGGAAATGAAGGGTCAACTATCATTACATTGAATTGGGCAGCAAACTCGATGGACCAAACGTACTACTGCACCGCCAATTTTATAGCTTCCCGAGGTTACTCAGATTAACGGATATTTACATAATGTGGGGTAAGTGCAATGAGGAGATTTTTTCCATGAACTAGAATGGGAGGCTCAATGTGTTGTATGACCTACTCCTTTCCCGCTGTTTCTGTGCCATCTGTGGGAAAGCTCGGTAAATGATGTCACAAGCTCTCAGATGTTAGGAAGGAGGTCTCTGCAGAGTCAACAGGACGGTGTTTCCATTCCCTTTTCCGACACTGATGCTGAGGCCGGATGTCGTGTCCGGTTTCATCCTTTCAGACCTCGGAGCAGTTTGATACAAGTGAGTGCCTTGATTGGCAGTTTCAGAGACCATTGAAATGTTTATCACATGTCAGGGTCTTTGGAGTCAGTTTTATGCCCAGGAAATCACGGGAGATTCTTTTTATAAAAGTACATTGGAGAAGGAAATTCTGTTTACAATCGATATCGACGTCCAGGGTACTGTTGCTGACATCAGATTTTAGATCTCAACATTTTATTAATTGTCTTTAACTTCCTCCCGCTGCCAGAGCATTAGCCTGGTCTGGATTAGTAATCCAGTGACATTTCCACAGCAGCACCATCTCCACATGGGGACCTATGGGAAACCACACTGAGCTGGTTATTTCAATGCTGCTTGACAGTTCTGTCAAAAATAACTCCCTCCAATTTGACTATTGTGACTACACTGAGGGAGTGGTAATTGGTTGGATTGTAATTATTCCCATCTTTGGGGACTGGACAGAGCTGAGTAATTTTGCACATTGCCAAGGAGATGTTAGAGTTGGAGCTTCAATGAAACAGCTTCCCCAGGGACACGGCTTATTGTGCAACACAAGTCTTCAGAACGATTACAGGAATGGGTTCAGGGCCCATTGCCTTTGTTGTATCTACTGTGTTCAGCTGTTTCTTCATCTCACTTGCAGCAAATCGAATTAGTTGAATACTGGCATCTGTGGTTTTGTGGGCATCATGATGAGGGTGAGCTGTATCAACGACTCAACACTTCTGGCAGAGGATGGTGCAGATAAAACATCCTTCTCTTTTACACTGATGTGCAGGTCTGTTCCATTATTTAGAATGGGGATATTTGTGGAGCCCTCTCCTCCATTCATTTGTTTAATCGTCCATCACCATTTATGATTGAATGTGGCAGGACTGCAGGGCTTCGATCAGATCTGTTTGTCAAATACGGTAGCTTTAATGAGTGAGCATCAGGTCAAGGTTCATGTGACGCTGACTCTGACATGTTTACTCACAATCGTCACTGAGCCATACATGGTGTTGATGGTAATGACAAACCGAAGTGTTATCCTCTCAAAAAGTTTAAGGTTGTGGTTGAATGCAGGTCTGTTTCTCCCGCTGCTGTGGTCTACAGCACTACATGAATACACAGTTTTGAGCTGCAACATCTGCAATGCAATTCTGCTGTCTGTTCCCCAATTCTCACTGAGACCCATTCACCCGTCAGACCTGCACTCAGTGACCTAACCTGGTTTCTGATGTGGAAATACTTCACTTTTCAAACTCTCATTCTGCTGAGGGTCTGAGAGATGGGCCACGAAGGATAATTGGTGGATTTCTTAACTAGATACAAAGGGAGTACGAGAGAGAGAGAGGATATAGATATGGAGATGTGGAAAATGAGAAAACTACATTATCGAAAGAAGTAGATGTATTTCCCTCAATGTTTTGGCAATTCCTGTTTGCTGTGGTCCTTTATACAGTGCATTTACAACAGAGCAATATGTTCAAATGCTGGATCTGAACCATAACTTTCCTCTCCAATAATATGACAGACACTAGTTTTGGAAAGAACCCAGCAGGCCAATATATTTAATTCCTGGTAGAAGGGAGATTAACTGAAATAAGTTGGGAAACCAGAAACAAGAATTTAAAACACAAATCCTGATAAGAATGAGAGACTAGAATTATAATCCCACAAAAGGGGGATCGTTTAAAGAAAGGGAAGTTATCACTTCAGATGAGGATCAAATAAAGTTTTAATGCTTTAAAAATTTTATTCATCATGTGCATCGTTTTTCCTTAACTGTGTCGTCGTGTTCATTCAGAATGTGCTGTACACATATGAAGAGTGTTACTTATCTGAACACACACTGATTAAACAGTGTATATAAAATCATTTTTCCTCCATTTCAGACTGACCTGTTGTCGTGCTAGCAGGATATATGAACACCAACTGGCCACCAAAAGACATGACCCACCATCACTAGTTTCCATACATAAAGAAAAAGAAGGACACCACGTTGGCTGTGACAACGCACACGTCCTAGGACAAATACACGCACGAAAGTTCTCAGAAGCATGACATTCTAGCCAGAAGTACATCAATAAACACATCAATTTAGATCCTATCTCCCTTCCCTTGAACAAAAAACTGGAAATGACATCACGCACCTTAAGAACCCAAGACCTATAAACAGAAAGACGAGACTTACTACCAGTGTGTCACCAGAGACTCTCACTAATGATGTTACCTTGTCATGGTGACGAAACATCTGAAAACAAACCTCCAAGCTCAACGAGTTTACATACATTCTTATTAATTGTTCTTTTTCTCTTAATACTAGAATTTGCAACTACTTTGTCAGTCATGTTTTAACAGACTACGAGGTGAGGTGAGCTTTTCTGGGTGTGTAGTTTTAATTAACGGGGAATTCAACATCGACAACATAACGGTTTGAGGGCTTGTCGTATGGGAGTTAGACAGATTTGAACAGATTTGGGATACAAAAGGTCCCAGCAGATTCCATCACTTGGCAGTTAGTGACCTAGATCTTCAAATAAAACAGGTGAGAAAATTAATTTAATTTTATTTCCTTGTGGTTGGTTAAAATAAAAGAAATGGCTTTTAATATGACTAAAGAGGTTCTGAGGTTTGAAGGTGGAAGGAGAAAAAGATTATGCAAATGTCAAACAGGCTATTTTGAGTGCTTAGGAATTGGTACTAGAAGAATATAGATAGCGGTCCAGAAATATAGAGACAGAACCAGGTCAGACTTATGCTGAGTTTGAAAGAATTAAACACAGTCATTTTGATAGATGGGTGCAAGCCTTAAAAATGGATAAGACCTGTGAGGCTCGACGGGAGATTATTCTGTTGGAGGAGTTTAAAGACTCACTTCCATAGATGGTAAGAATTCATGTGAATGAACGGGAAGTTCAAGAAGTGAGAAGTGTGGCAGAAATGGCAGGTGAGTATGCATTGGTGTATGAGATGAAATTTAGTTTCTGGGAGCTATTTCATCTATTGGGAGAAGGGGAGAGTCTACACTACAAAACATAGAGAAAGACACACTGGCAATAGTTTGCCACAGGTGAAAAAACAAGTCCAAGGGGTTGGAATGAAGTGAAAGGCCTCAGGTGTTCTTACAGTAACGTAGTGAAACACATAAAAATTTACAGTGTCGATGGCTTAAGAAGGGCACTGTGAAAAGGTATTTTCACTGAAGTAAGTTGGGACACACGGTGCTGGGCATTGAAGGAAGACATTTTGGGAAAAGATGTTATAAAGGAGTTTAAGCCAGTGGCATTAGTGAACCTGGTAAAGGAGACCCTAAGTCGAGCCGAGGAACTGCAGGAGAGTGCACAGCCCAGGCAGGGGCTGTGTATGGAGTCAGTGCCTGGTCTCTATAAAGAATTCGCCTCCGTAGATAAATCTTACTAAGGAAAAATGGAGTGTGGGGGAAGGACAAGTAGTTATAATTTTCCAAGATACGAGATCTGCTCAGTCTATAATAAATGAGAAGTAAGGGACCGGAAAGGCACAACAGATCAGGCAGCATTCGAAGAGCAGGACAATCGACACATCAGGCATAAAACCATCGTCAGGAATGTGGTGGGGGGTAACAGGGGGCTGAAAGATAAATAGGAGGGTAGGAGCTGGGCTGGTGGGAGGGACACTGGAAGGGCGATAGGAAGATATAGGTGGGAGTGATTGTGATATGTTGGAGGGGAGGGTGGAGTGGGTAAGTGGAAAGGAAGGCGGCAGCGTTAAGTTGAATGGTTGGATCGGGGTTGAGGCTGGGGGAGGGGAGATTTGGAAATTGTCGAGGTTAACGTTGATGCTGTATAGTTTGAGGGTTCCAGCTGCCCTACTATTATCCACTCCACCCTCCTCTCTGCCCTTTCACCATCAGTTATCACCTGCATCTACTGATCGCCTTCCAAGCTCCATTCCACCAGCTCCACCCCTACCCTCCAATGTAATTCTCAGCCGCTATCCCTCTCCCTTAACCCCCACTTTCCTGATGAAGGATGTATGCCTGAAATGTCAACTCCCCTACCTCTCGGTTGCTGCTGGCTTGCTGTGCTTTTCCAGCCCCACACTTTTCAACTCTGATCTCCAGCATCTGAGCCCTCACTTTCCCTCCCCCTCTAATAGTAAGAGATGAAAGTATTTTCACTATTTCTGACATGTTACTCAACAGCGTGATAATTTGTGGAATGGGGACAGAAATTAAGCATTCCCTGTGTAACATCAGGTTGTAGTGCCAAATCAAGGCTGGGAAGTAACGGTGAGATTGAGTGATAGAGTGTCAGTTCCAGGAATACAGTTTGTTCTTGGGAATGATTTAGCAGGATCCAAGGTGGGAGAGGCACCACTTGTGGTGGAGAAGCCAAAGTAAGACTAGGCAACTGGGGAATTAAAAGAAAAATACCCAGGGATTTTTCCAGATTGTGTAGTAACAAGATCCCACTGTCATACGTTCCAACAGGAAGGAAAACCGAAAGATAAAAGCCAAAGGAGTTGATGTACGGAAGACTCAGGCTAAAGCATTTCTAGTGTCTGGAATGCACAAGGACGTGGTTATGTTTTGTTGTACATGTCACACATGCCAAATGGTAGGTAAGTCAAGGCAGTATAAACCAGCACCTTTGTTGTCAAACCCTGTATTCGAATACACCTTTCATGTGGGTTAGGATTAATTGTGGAGCTCCCCTTTCTGAAATAAAAGTGGAAACCAACATCCGCTGATCATAATGGACGTGTATACCCGATTTCCAGGGATAATTCCATTTTGGGGTGTGAAGGCAAAAAGGGAGGCAGAGGAGTTGGGAGATTTCTTTACTCACTGTGGGCTACGCTGTGTGATTCAGTCAGACCAAGGGTCTCATTTTACCGCTCAGCTGTTTGATGACATCATGGATAGTTTCGGCATACAGCAATTTGAATCAAGTGCGTCCAATCCCGAATCCCAGGGAGCCTTGGAAAGTTGGCATCAGATGCTGAAGACAATATTAACAGCGTACTGTTAGAATTACCCGAACTATTGGAATAAAGGTGTCTCATTATATTGCTTTCCATAGAGATGCCCCAAATATATCTACTCATTTTCCTTCCTTTGAGTTAATATTCGTACATGAAGTGAGAGGCCCTTTGAAATGAATGAAATATAAATTGACAGGACCAAAGTCGGAGATCTCGCACTTGGATTATGTATCAGAGGCGAGGGAGAGATTGGATGAAGTAGGTGAGTCAGCTAAACAGCACCTGAAAAGGGCACAGTGTAGAGTGAAGCAAGTGGCAGATAAAAACACTGAAACTTTAACGATTTCCCGTGGGGATGACGTATTAGTATTGCCACCAGTGGTAGGAAATCCCTTCAAAGCCAGGTTTAGTGGCCCCTTTCAAATTAAAAAATGTTGAGTCAGTTAAACTATCTGGAAATGATACCGAATATGACAAAAATGTTACAGAATGTCATGTGAATGAATAATGCTCCAGCCACATTTAAGACTCAGGAAGAGATTTGTGGCCAGATGAACAAATTGTGCAACTTATCTGTATGATGTAGTGATCTTCAGCAAGTGATTGAAAGCTCACATGTTACATTTGGCAGAGCATGTTGAAGGATTACAAGAAGCAAACCTGGTAATAAACTTAAAGAAAGCAGAATTCGCGAAGGCAGAGGTGACGTTCTTGGGACATTACATTGGACATGGAAGGTAGATCCAATGCAACACAAAGACGAAGGGCTTTGAGGAATTTCCACGACCATCCTCGAAGAAAGAGGTGTGCGATTTTTGGAACTGAGTGGATTTATCGGAAGTTTGTTGCAAACTTCAGCAGCGTATTGGCACCACTGATGGATTTATGAAAGAAGGTCACAGAATGTGGTGGACAGAACATTGCCAGGAGGCATTTGAGAATTTTAAAGCAGGTTTAATCACCCCGCACCAGATTTAGCTACACCAAATACTTTGAAACCCTTCGAAAATTGTGTATGATGCTCGGGATATAGGGGTCGGAGATGTGTTGACACAGAAAGTTGATGATGGAATTCAGTGGCCAATTGGCTACTTGTCGAAAAAACTCAATATCCACCAGAAATAAAATACAAAATTTCAATTATAGAAAAAGAATGATTGAATTTCGTACTGGCCTGACAACATTTGAATGATTACTTGACAAATTGTCGCAGATGGTTGTAGACAACAACGACAATCCTTTCGTATTTTTGAAATATTTAAAGACCAGAATATGAGAATATTTCATTGAAGTCTCATGTTACCAACTTTGAACTTAAAATATGCATGCTGTGGATCCTAAAAATGTGATAGCAGATGTGTTATCATGGATTTAAAGGAAAAAGTGTAGATAAGATTTGACTTATTCCAGTGCTATATATGCGTGTGGAATTAATATGAATGGTATAACTGAGATTAATACTCCGTATTTCAGAATAATGCGGTTAAGAATCAGAGGAAAAAGATTCATTTTTTTTCTAAACATGTGAAGTGTTCTGAGCCGAAAGCATGTCTGGTCACTTTAAGACAGAACGGGTTTTGGTGAATAGAAAGTATAGCTGTAGGTGCTAGCTAAAGGTCAGACTGTTCCAAATGTCACCATTAGCTGGGAAATGGATACCTGAGTTTTGGTTGCTACTTTGACAACAATTCAAATACAACCAAAGAGTTTGAATAACGCTGAGGTTACCAGAAGCCAACGGAATGTGAATGTTGTTGTTTGGGCACTTCGAAAGCAATCAAATTATGAGAATTGTTGTATCATGGGGAATATATAAACCCAGCATTTGAACACTAGAAGGAGAGCTACTGCGACCCAACAGCAGAGTATCTGCTGTAGAGAAGGAGTGCTAACTGGCCAACTCAAACACTCTCTATCAAAGATACATGTTCATGTAAAATCTACTTGCGGTAAAAACATGACCCAGGGATGATTAGCAGCTGGAAGAGTGAACACAGCGGGGAAGATAGAGATTGTGTGGTCTTGAGATTGTAATGTTTAACATGTGGGTTGTTGGAATAACGTATTTTTACAGTGTTAGAGTCAGATAGTAAGTAGTTAAGAAACAAAGGGGCTTGTATTTGTGAATAATTGTTGTTTAGTGTTCACTATTAAAGTTAAGAAACTGACTGGCTCTTTTTTTAAAAAAAATAGCGGAATGTAGGAGATCTGTGTCGCTCATATTTTAACAGATTACGAGATGAAGCGAGCTTTTCTGGGTGTTTGGTTTTAATTAACAGAGAGGTTCGACTCCACCTTGTAAATGTCCATCCACGCTAACCCCATTTCCCTGCAGTTGGCCCATATCCTTCTAGTCCTTTCCTATCCACATATTTATCCAAATGCTTTTGAAATATTGTTAATGTACCCCCCTCAACCACATCTGCTGGCAGCTCATCCACGTACCAGACTCTGTGGAAAAAAGTGGCCCCTCAGTTTCTCTTTTATTCCTTCCCCTCTAACCTTAAACTCATCCCCTCTATTCTCGATTCTCTACACCTTGGAAAGAGACTGAGAGCATTAACCCTATCCGTATCCCTCATGATCGTATACAGCTCTATAAGGTCCCCCCTCAGTATCCTACACTCTAAACAAAATGTCCTAGTTTGTTCAACCTCTCCCTATAACTCAGACCACTGGGTCCTGACAACATCCTTGTAAACTTCTTCTGCACTCTGTTTAATTTAATAATATCCTCCCGATAACAAGGTGACAAAACTGATCACAATACTCCAAGTGCGGCCTTACCAAAGTCCTGTGTAATTGCAACATAAATTCCCAACTTCTATACTCAATGTCCTGCCTAATGAAGGCCAGTGTGCCAAAAGACTTCCTCGCTGCCCTGTCTACCTGTGACTCCACTCGCAGAGAACCGTGCACCTGAACCCAATGGTCATTCTTCCCACGACACACCTTAAGGCCCTCGCATTCAACATGAAACTCCGACCTTGATTTAAGTTTCCAAAAGACAAGACCTCACACATCAACATTACATTCCATTTTCCATTTCTCGGCCCACTTCCCCACCTGATTAAAATCCTGCTGCAATTTCTGATAAACTTCCTCACTGATCATGCTCCCACTTATTTTAGTGTCATCTGCAAACTTACTAATCATACCTTGTACATTCTCAACCAAATCGTAGACAACAAAGAGCCATGGGCCCAGCCTTCAGTCTGACCATCATCCTTCCATTAAACCCTCTGCTTCCTACCATCAAGCCAACTGTGTATCCAATTGGCGAGTTCCCCCAGCATTCCATGTGATATAACCTTCCAGAGCAGCCTGCCATGTGGAACCTTATCAAAGGCCTTACTGAAATCCATAGAGACGACGTCTACCGCTCAGCCCTCATCAACCTTCCTGGTCACTTCATCAAAAGACTCTAACAAATTTGGGAAGCATGATCTCCCACTCACAAGTCTATGCTGACCGCTCCGAATCAAACCCTGTGTAAGTAAGGGGCGCAGTCAATGGTATGCTGTCCTTCATTGTAAGATGATTCGAGTACATAAGTAAAGCCATCTTCCTGCTGTTGTGGAGCCTTGCTGAGAGAGTATTTGGGGCACTCTCTGCAGAATTGGTCACCTTTGTAAGGAATGATCTCCTTATCACAGACACGGGTGATGGTATCATGAGAATAGAGTGAAGAGGCTGAGTGTTTAATCTGTAGAACTGTGAGAGATTAAAACATAGGGATGCTGAAACATGAAGAATGGCAGAGATCACTTATTTCCAAACAGACATTGACAGGGAGAGAAATTCATACTTTACCCAGGATTGATTGGTTTGATTTATTGCCACGTGTACCTCAGGACAGGGAAACACTTTATTTATGAGCAGTGGAGGCAGATTATAGTAAACATGGCCAGACAGATCATAGGGTGGAAATAGACTTGGACAGAGCAAGGCATACAGGTTACACTGAACAGGGACGTGCACTAGACCAGGTCAACATGGACAAGGTCAGCATTATTTGAATTTAGAGAGTCCATCCATTAGTCTAACGTAGCCTTCCTAATAGTTTATATGCCTTAATTAACTCTCCCAACGTTATTGTGCAGTCGGCATGTGAACCCGTGCTGAACGTCAGGTTACTCACAATCCCCAACAGCAGCCACAATACCTTCCAACTGAAACAGGTAGCCATTCCCACCAGCTTCCGCCCTACACAGAGAACACCAGGCTGTCTTCTCGGAGACGGAAGGTGCCTTCTTGAGACTTCACATATATGGCTTCCCTCCTCACCGCGAGAAAACCAAATTAAAGTCCCACATGCGTATCATGAGCAACAGAGCCATGAGGAACAACGTGGAGCAGTCTGTCTGTGCAGCCTCTGCTCCAAATGTTTATCATGTTGGAGCATCAATTAGGAGACACCTCAGACTACCGATACTGGAGATCAGAGTAGAGAGTCGATTGTTGGAAACGTACAGCAGGTCACGCAGCATCCGAGAGGCAGGAGAACCGACGTTTTGGGCATAAGACATTCATCAGGAATCAGCATCAATTACCTCATTCTGCCCCTGTGTAAGTGCATTGAGGTGGGAATGGCCTCCTACTGATCCTGTGTAAGTGACTCAAGGGACTGACTGGCTTCTTCCTCGTTCGACTGGACAAGGCCAAGGGCCTGATTGTGTTGCCCCTGGTTCCTGTATGACAGCTCAATGTGCTGACTAGTGTGATGATGCTGTAGCTTTAAGAGGCTTTTTTATCCTGGTTTCTTTTAAGAGAGATATTGAACGATCGTTACGAAGCTGGCTAGTTAAGACCACTTGAGTAAACAGCGAGGGAGGCCTTAGGTTTATTTTAATGCAGTGAATGGGTGTGGCCAGCTCTCACAGATTAGGATCACTGGGTTTTGGTTTCTCAGTAACATCAAAAATTATGAGGGTCTTCACCGAGTTGGAAGTTTCAGGGAATGTCTCCTGGCTGCTACACTCTCTGAATTTTCTCTAGATGCTGTTTTCTATTCCTGCATTTTCCTTTTGTGGTTATGGGAATTTCCTATGTTGGACTAGTTCATTAGTAATAGTTCCTAGTTTTATTATTCTGTTAAGCTGTCCAATAGAATTATGTTAATCTAAATTTCTCTTTCTTTGGTTTTATTTCATCTTCCGTGTTTAAATAAATGGTATTTTGCCCACCACCGAGTAGTTTGACCAGTCACATTGCATCTGGAACAGACACTTTACATTTTCTTTAAAATAAGAAAACGTAAGAATCTAGGCTACTGCCTTCAAATATTTTCAAGGGGCTCTGGTGTGGTCCATCACATTAGAATCCTTCTCTTCCCGAGTAATAGGCTGGAGGCACTGAATGGGCTGTCCCTATTTTTCTCCAATCGTGTCAATGGGCTGAATGGCTTCCTCATATTCCTGTGAAACCAGCGTGAGGTGCTGAATGATCTCTTGTTTTACTGTGGCAATGTGCAGTGTCAGGCAGTGCTGTTACATGAATGTTACAGACACGTTAACAGCACAAGTCTCAATGGAGTCTGGTCTTCCTGCACATGGACACAGACCAGTTCAGGAGTTGACGGGGGATAAAATGTCCTGAACATTGTGGAATCCTCAGTGACCATCCCCACTTCTGATCTTATGGTGGGGAGGGTGGGGGCGGGGAGACATTGATGAAGCAGCTGAAGATGTTTGTGAAGAGGAAGTTACCCTGAGGATCTCCCACAGAGTTGACCCAGGACTGAGATGATGAACAACTTCCTTTGTGTCATGTTTAATTCCAAACACTGGAGAGTTTACTCTGATTCCCATTAAGTCCAGTTTTGTTAAGCTCCTTGATGTCAACAGAAGTTAGCCATTGCTTTGATATCAGGGCCAGTCATTTTTACCTGACCCCTTGTGTTAACCTCTTTTGTTCATATCAATAGGCCATGGTATAGGAGCAGCAAGGGTTTTCTTCAAACAGGTGGGATTGAATGTCAGGATTTCTCTTCTCAAGAGTGTTCGGGGAGCCAGATGACTGAAAGTATTTGAAGAGGAGGTAGACGGATATTGACCTGTCAGAGAGTTGAGGGCTATGAGGAATTGGGTATGAAAGAGGATTTCAGACCGAGAACAGATCAGCCACGATCTTAGTGAAGGGCAAGGCAGGTTTGGGGAGTGAATGACCTGCCCCTGTGTCTGATGTTCTCACATTCTGTTATTGGAAAGTTAGTGGGTGTTATTTTCATGAATGTTCTGGTATTGAATGTTGCCGTCAGGGAGACCAGAGGATTTTGTGAGCCATCGCTGGGTGAGGTATGGAGGGTATATTCATAATGAATTTGCGTCGACAACATGACCAACAAATGGAGCACAAGTTTCAGAGAGGGGAAGCTCCGTACAGAGAGATGAGGGGCCTCTTTCATCCCCAGGCTGGGTTTTACAATTACATTTCTCAAATCACATCAAAGCGTGTGGGACAGTCTTGAAGGGCCGAATGATCTCCTCTGTTTCTGTGCACCAGGTTATAGAAGTAAGTAGTCTCTAAATGCTCCTGCCTAACAGGTTTAATGGCCTGAATGGAACACAGGAGCACGGGATTGAGGGACAGGAGTGGGTCATTAGATACTTTGAAAATTCTCCAACAGACACTAAGATTGTGGCTGATCAGGTTGGGGTCTCAGCCCCACTTTCCTGTCTGTGTCCCATTATGCATGACTCACTTCTCTGTCAAATATTTACCTACTGCAGCTTTCAACCAATGTGAACATAGAGGCACGATAAACTTCCAGTGAAGAGGATTCCCACTTGAAAGGTCCATTCAGAATTATTCGTTGTTCCTCTGATAGAATCAAAGTGTCATGCAGAATGGAAACAGACCCGTTAGTCCAATCTGTTCACTCTGATCAGATATCAAATCTGATCCAGTTCCATTTGGCAGCATTTGGCCAATATCCCTCGTCTTTCAGATACTTTTTAAATGTGCGATTGTAACCTCCTTCACCACTTCCTCTGACAGCACTTTCTGAACACACACCACTCTGTGTGTGAAAAATTTATCTTCAGTCCTTTCTAAATCATTCCCCCTCTCCCCTCCAACCTATACTCTCCTGTTCTGGACTCCCCTACCCTGGGGTGCAGAGCGTGGCTGTTCAGAATATCCATGCCCCTGCTGGTTTTATAAGCCTCTATAATGTGACCCCTCAACCTCCGACACTCCAGGGGGAAACACCTCAAACTAATCAACCTCTCCCTAAAGCTCAAACCTCTAGTCCTGGGACATCTGTGTAAGTCATTTCTGCAGACAACCGAGTTGTACGCAGTATTCTTAAAGTGGCCTCACCAACATCCTGTACAGATACAACATGCCACCACAACTCCTATACCCAATGCTCTGGCTGATTAAGGCAAATGTGCCAAATGTGTTCTGCACCAGTCTGTCTACCTGCGACTCCACTTTCAAGGAACAATGTACCTGCAGCCCTATGCCCGTTTGTTTCTCAACACTCCCCAGGACCTGACCATTAAGTGTATAACTTCTGCCCTGATTTGCGTTCACAAAATACAAAACCTCGCCTTTATCTAAATAAAACTTCACCTGTCACTCCTTGTCCCTCTGTCCCATCTATTTGTGGTCTTGAACTCTGAGATAATCTACTACACCACCTTTCTGATGTCATCTGTAACCTTACTAACTATGGCCCCAATATTCACATCTAAATCCTTGACATAAATGATGAAATGCAGTGAACTCAGTCCTGATTCTTACAGCACACTGCTGCTCACAAGCCTCCAGTCTGAAAAATACCCCACTTCCTTCAAGCCAATTGTGAGTAGCTTCCTCTGTATCCCATGTGACCGAAACTTACTAATCTGCCTACCAATCAGAATGAAATACTAGCTATGAAGAGAGGCTGAGTAGGTTAGGTTTATTTTCACTAGAAAAAAGAAGATTCGGGGGAGGAAACTTATTGAGGTTTGCAAAATCATGAAGGTTAAAGATAGGGTTGACAGAGACAAGCTTTTTCCCAGGGTGAAGGATTCAATAACGAGAGGTCGTGCTTTCAAAGTGAGAGGTCGACAGTTTAAGGGGGATACACGCGGTAAGTACTTTACACAGAGGGCGGTGGGTGTTTGGAATGCGTTGCTAGCAGAGGTGGTAGAGGCAGGCACGACAGATTCATTTAAGGTGCGTCTAGACAGATGCATGAGTAGGTGGGGAGAAGAGGGATACAGATGCTTAGGAATTGACCGACAGATTTAAACAGGACATTTGGATCGGCTCAGGCTTGGAGGGCGAAGGGCCTGTTCCTGGGCTGTAAGATTTTATTTGCTCTTTGTTCTTTAAATGAATAACTTGCTGAGGTCCACATAGACAATGTCAACCAAACTGCCTTCATCAATGTTCTTTGTCACCTCTTCAATAAACTCAACCAAATTAATGAGACATGATTTCCCATGCAGAAAGCCACGTCGTCTAACCCGATCAGCCCTTACCTTCCCAAATGTATGTAAATGCTATCCCTCAGAATCCCCTCCAACAACTTACCTACCACCGACATCTGGCTCACCGGTCTATAGTTCCCCGGCTTTTTGGGTCACTGTTTCCTTTCTAGTCCCACTCCTGCACTGCTCACAACAAATGTTAAATGTAACCAGGTCGGTGATATGGCCGATGATATTGGTCTCAGACTGGGTCAGGGTCAGTTTTAGGAAGAAGTCAGGCTAGTTTCTTTCATCTGCTCAAATAGCACGTTTATGATCTAGAGCAATGTTACTCCAACTATGGTGCAAAGATGAATGGCAAAGTGTTTGGTTATTGCAAATAAAGAATCGATATGTCATGTTCTAAAATCACTGACACACACACACACACACACACACACCCTCTGCAACTGTAACTTGAAAGAACTTTGTCCAGATATTATCCCATGTACATTGTCCAAACTATGTCTCCATCACATTCCCTGTTCCATGTCGGTGCATCATTGCTGCTGTCATACACAGAGCCATACCCTGAGCAGGAAATGGTCTTGGTCGATTTGAAGATATAGAACATAGAACATAGAAGGATACAGCGCAGTACAGGCCCTTCGGCCCTCGATGTTGCGCCGACCGAATCCTACCTAACCTATACTAGCCCAATAACTTTAAAATGCCTATCCAATGCCTGCTTAAATGACCATAAAGAAGGAGAGTTCACCACTGATACGGGCAGGGCATTCCATGAACTCACAACCCGCTGTGTGAAGAATCTACCCCTAACATCTGTCCTATACCTACCACCCCGTAATTTAAAGCTATGTCCCCTAGTAACACCTGACTCCATTAGCGGTAAAAGGTTCCTGGTATCTACCCTATCTAAACCCCTAATCATCTTATACACTTCTATCAGATCTCCCCTAAACCTTCTCTTCTCCAATGAGAACAGCCCCAAGTGCCTCAGCCTTTCCTCATAAGATTTTCCTACCATTCCAGGCAACATCCTGGTAAACCTCCTCTGCACTCGTTCTAAAGCTTCCACATCCTTCCTATAGTATGGCGACCAAAACTGCACACAATACTCCAGATGAGGCCTCACCAGAGTCTTATACAACTGCAACATGACCTCAGGACTCCGGAACTCAATTCCTCTGCCAATAAAGCCCAGTACACTATATGCCTTCCTCACAGCACTATTTACCTGGGTGGCAACTTTCAGAGATCTGTGTACATAGACACCAAGATCCCTCTGCTCATCCACACTACCAAGTAGCCTACCATTAGCCCAGTAATCCATCATCTTGTTATTCCTACCAAAGTGAACGACTTCGCACTTAGCTACATTGAATTCCATTTGCCACATTTCCGCCCAGCTCTGCAACTTATCTATATCCCGCTGTAACCTACCACTTCCTTCCTCACTATCCACAACTCCACCGACTTTTGTGTCATCCGCAAACTTGCTTACCCAGCTTTCAAGTCCTTCCTCTAGATCATTTATAAAGATAACAAAAAGCAATGGTCCCAAAACAGATCCTTGTGGTACACCGCTAGTAACTGCGCTCCAAGATGAACATAATCCATCAACTACTACCCTCTGTCTCCTTCCAGCCAGCCAATTCCTAATCCAAACCTCTAATGTATCCTCAATGCCATACCTCCGAAGTTTTAGCATTAGCCTACTATGGGGAACCTTATCGAACGCCTTACTAAAATCCATATACACAACATCTACTGCTTTACCCTCATCCACTTCCTTAGTCACCTTCTCAAAGAACTCAATAAGGTTTGTGAGGCACGACCTGCCCTTCACAAAACCATGCTGGCTATCCCTGATCACGTTATTCCTACCCAGATGTTCATAAATCTTATCCCTTACCATTCTCTCTAAGACTTTGCCCACCACTGAAGTCAGACTCACTGGCCTATAGTTACTAGGGCTATCCCTACTCCCTTTCTTGAACAATGGGACCACATTCGCTATCCTCCAGTCCTCTGGTACAATTCCCGTTGACAATGACGACATAAAAATCCAGGCCAATGGCTCTGCTATCTCCTCCCTAGCTTCCCATAGGATCCTGGGGTAAATGCCATCAGGCCCAGGAGACTTATCTATATTCATCCTTTCCAATATTCCCAAAACCTCTTCCCTGCATATTTCCAGGGCATCCATTCTAATTATTTGTGATTCCATATTCACATCAGCAACAGTGTCCTGTTCCTGAGTGAATACTGATGAAAAGTACTGATTTAATGTCTCTCCAATCTCCTCCGCCTCCACACACAACTTCCCACTACTATCCTTGACTGGACCGATACCTACCCTAGTCATCCTTTTATTCTTGACATACCTATAGAAAGCCTTTGGGTTTTCCCTAATCCTACCAGCTAAAGACTTTTCATGTCCCCTTCTCGCTTCTCTTAGCTCCCTCTTTAGCTCCTTCCTGGCTACCTTATAACTCTCAATCGCCCCTACTGAACCTTCACGCCTCATCTTTACATATGCCGCCTTCTTCCCTTTCACAAGGGACTCCAATTCCTTACTAAACCAAGGCTGCCTCACAAGGCCCTTTACACCATGCCTGACTGGTACATACCTATCGAGGACACGCAGTAGCTGCTCCTTGAACAATCCCCACATCTCATTAGTGTTCTTCTCTTGAAGCCTGTTTTTCCAATCCACACATCCTAAGTCATGCCTCACTGCATCATAATTTCCCTGCCCCCAGCTATAGCTCTTGCCCTGCGGTGCACGATTATCCCTCTCCATCACTAAAGTAAAAGTCACCGAGTTGTGGTCACTGTCCCCGAAGTGCTCACCTACCTCCAAGTCTAACACCTGGCCTGGTTCATTACCTAGAACCAAATCCAATATAGCCTCCCCTCTTGTTGGCCTGTCGACATATTGTGTCAGGAAACCCTCCTGCACACATTGTACAAACACCGACCCATCTAATGAACTCGAGCTATAGCTCTCCCAGTCAATATCTGGGAAGTTAAAGTCCCCCATAACAACCACCCTGCTACCTTCACTCTTTTCCTGAATCATCCTCGCAATATTATCCTCTACTTCTCTAGGACTATTAGGAGGCCGGTAGAAAACACCTAACAGGGTGACCTCACCTTTCCTATTTCTAACCTCAGCCCAAACTACCTCAGATGGCAAGTCCTCTTCCATCGTCCATTCCACTGCTGTGATACTGTCTTTGACAAGTAATGCCACGCCTCCCCCTTTTTTACCCCCATGTCTGATCCTACTAAAACATTTGAACCCTGGAACGTGCAACAGCCATTCTTGTCCCTGTTCTACCCACGTCTCTGTAATGGCCACAACATCGAAGTCCCAGGTACCAACCCACGCTGCAAGTTCACCTACCTTATTCCTTATACTTCTGGCATTGAAGTATACACACTTCAATCCACCTTTCTGGTTACAGGCACCCTCCTTAGAGATCGCTGCATTATTCCTAACCTCCCTACACTCAAGGTCCTGTACCCTAAAGCTACAGTCCTGGTTCCCATGCCCCCGCGGAGTTAGTTTAAACCCTCCCAAAGAGCACTAGCAAACCTCCCCCTATTTCTAACCTCAGCCCAAACTACCTCAGATGGCAAGTTTTTATATGTTTTTATGTGCCTGCTTCATTAAAAAATAAAAATGTCTAATTTATTCAGAATACGTGTGTTAAAATGAATGCAGTTTTTAAAGAAATACAGAAATTGCTGGAAAAGCTCGGCAGGTCTGTCAGCATCCAGATGTCTTTTACATGATATAGTTGTACCAGCCTCCACCACTTCCTCTGGCAGCTCATTCCATACGCACACCACCCTCTGTGTGAAAAGATGCCCTTTAGGCCTCATCAAAGTCTTTCCCCTCTCACTTTCCACCAATGCCGTCGAATTTTGGACGCCGCTAACCTGGGGAAAAACCCTGAATACTCAACCTATCCATGACCATTCTGATTTTATAAACCTTTCCTGCTGCGAAATGTGACTCCAATCAACACGAATGGCTGTACTTTCAGTCATCCTAGGCCTAAATTCTGAAATGCAACACTGACACCTCTTCCCTCTCCATCAAGTCACAATTCTAAATCCATTTTAATCAGTTTGTTCAGATATATCATGAGACACTTCTGTGGGATTTACACCTAGACCTTTGTGCCCAGAGGTAGGGACATGAGCACCACTCGGCAATACCCGTAAAGCTGTAACATTATTCTCCTGTGTGTTTGTTCATCAGCCTGTTCTGTCATACTGTGACATACCTCTGCACCACGCAGGACTTCAATCCAGGCCTTCTCATCCAGAGCTAGGAACACTACCACACAAGTTCAGGAATTGGAATCAAATCCAGAGCTCTGGCTCAGAGACACGGACACTGCCCACTATACTACCATACCCAGATTTTGGGTCATATTTTAGTGCCCGCTTCCAGCTCAGTGTGGATTGATTATAATCAGGTTACTATTACTGAATTACAAAAAAACACATTGTATTATTAAACAAATGCAAGATATTTGTCTCAACTGTAGGATATTGAGTGTACTTGCTGAATATTGAAATTAACTATAACCATCTTTAATCACTATTATCTGAAATCTGCAATATTAGGGAAAGAAATCCTGCAGAAACACTCTGCCCAATGAAGGGTCTCAAATAGATATTTATTACTGAACACCAGAGGCGAAGGAAGAGCTTAGTTTCTGACCCCAAAACACCGATCACTCTTACCCACCTCTAACGTGAGTCTGCCCTCTTCCTAAAACCATGAAATGACACCAAGTCGCTGATTACTGTCCAGCCTCTCCTCCCCACTGACTGTGTCTGCAATCCGTCCCTACTCCCTCGAACCACAAAAGGCAAACCAAGCTCAGGGTCTTTGTGAAAATCAAGGCCAGAGTGTGCAGGCCTCCTGGAGAGGGGTGGGCATTTTAAAATTGAAGGGGGAGGGGGAGGTGGCAGTCATATCACACACTGGGCTGAGGGGTGGCAGATGGAGGATAGTCTGGATAAATGCCAGGCATTGGATTTGGTAAATCAAACAAGAACAGGACCTATACAATTAAAAGTAGGGTCTTTTGGTGGTGTTGTAGTACATAAACCTAGGCTGTCAGGTTTAATTCTTTAAAATTTGCATCTGATATAGAAAGTGGCTAAGAAGGTGTTTAACTTGTCTTCATAGGTCAGACCTTTGAGTATCGGAATTGGGATGACATGTTGAGGTTGTACAGGACATTGGTGAGACTTCTTCTGGAATACTGTGTCCAGTCTGGGCATCCTGCCCGCTCATTCCATAGACACACCACCCTCTGGGTGAAAAAGCTGCCCTTAGGTCACTTTTAAATGTTACTCTCTCAGCTTAAGCCTATGTCCTCTAGTTTTGCACTCCCCCGTACCCTTAGCAAATACCTTGACTATTCACTTTGATATTATTGACCTTGATATTACTAAGCTGGAGAGGGTTCAGAAGAGGTTAACCTGGATGTTGCTGGAAATTGAGGGATTGAGCTACAAGGAGAGGCTGAATAGGCTGGGACTTTTTTCACTGGAGAGTATGAGATGGAGGGGTAACTTTACAGAGGTTTATAAAATGATGAGGGGTACAGATAAGCTGAAGGGCTGATGTCTTTTCCCGAGAGTTGGGGATTCAAAACTGAGGGATATTTTGAGGCGTGAGGAAAAAGATTTACAAGTCAGGAGAGGTAATTATTTTAGACAGAAGCTGGCTTGTGTGTGGAATGAACTTCCAGAGAAACTGGTGAAAATAGGGACAGTTACAATATTTAAAGGACATTTAGATCAGTACATGGATAAGACATCAGTTTGAATGGTGCTGTGAGCAGCTGCCCTCTCCCTCCCCCTTTCTGAATGAATCCCTGTTGGTTTTCACCCTCTGCCAATGCCTGTGCAGTGGCTGGGGGAGGCCAGCAGAGGGTGGCATTGTATCACTTTCAGCACCACAGAGACTGCCAGACCTGCCCCACACAGAGACACACAGATACACACACAGCAATTGTTAGGGCACAGTGTGAAGCTCATCTGGTAACTTAAACTAAACATAAAGAAATGGTCAATTTACCTTGTAAACTGTTGAAATATGAGTGATAGAGAACTCCCAAATTCCAGTGTTTAAACAAGAAATATCAATGTATTTTTTTTAACTCTGAAAGTGAACATTTTACATCAACTGTTCACAACTCTGGGACCCTCTTTCTCCTAACTGCTTATTACTCTACTCCAACGCTACAGCAATATACTGTTTCAATGAGACACTTATTAAAATTACATAAACGTAATTTCAAAACCACACAGCAGCTGTTGTTTCATCTGACCTCACACCAATATCCTTTTTTCCCATCTTTCCTGGGAAGACTGGCTCTTGTTACAGGATGCTATCGAAGTGTCTACGTTTCAGCATTCTGACACCTGGGAGCACAACCTTCCATGACACTGTCTCTCAGTCTCCCCCTCTCAGTCTATACCTCAAACCCCTTCCATGTGATGATATTTAAACTGGTTCCACTGCCATCTCTGTCTCTCGCTGGCAGTGATGTTCACACCCACAGCACCACCTTGTCATGGTACAATGGGAATATGGAGCTGTAAATGGGTGGGAGCTGCACATCCTGCCACTTCCAGCATGGGCTGCAAGCTTCCCCTGACTGGGCAGGGATCTAACACAGTGTTAAAGAACAATGCACTGGGGTGGGGTACACAGCCCTACATGCTGGGAGGGTAACTGCTCCTGGGTTACAGATCAATGCACTGGGGTGGGGTACACAGTCCTACATGCTGGGAGGGTAATTGCTCCTGGGTTACAGATTAATTCACGGGTGATCACTGCACAGGTCGCTGTGCTGGTCAGACTGTCTGGTTCAGGTTTATAGATAATGCAATGATGTGGTCAGTGCAGCTCCCTGTGCTGGATGGATATGTAGCCTGTGCACAGTACATCATGGTGGTGGAGTGGATAGGGGTGAAAGGTGATGGACAGGTCATGGAGCTCCCCGGAAGTTTCCGTCTCTGACATTCTATAACTGCCATTCCCCGGAAAGTTCTGTCCCTGACATTCTCTAACTGACATTCCCCGGAACGTTCTGCCCCTGACATTGTTTGTTTGTGAACGGCCGGGCGTCAGTGAATTGAACAAACGATAAGATCCCGAGGGAAGAGATCCCGTTCGAGGGAGAAGGAGACACTGTTCCGAAGGACCCTCAGGCAGTTAAAGGGGTGAATACTTTTTCCCTGCGTTTACATTTCTTCACGACACAGGATCGACCACAATTTAGACAAAAATACAGGAAATTCCCAAACTCCACTTGTCTTCAGGATACTGGGAGAGAATCCTTGAGGACAGCAACGTTCCCACCCTCCGTATTAGGAACTGGGAAGGAGTGACCTGTGTCTGCTCTCGAGTGATCGAGTGTGTGGGAATGTTCTAGAAACCATCTGTCCTTATGGATGTGTCTCAGTGTGTTTGGGGAGGGAGGGGTTCTTGTGGTTTATGTCACATTTTTGTCAGTAATTCCGACCTTCCCATTTGTTATTCCAGCTCCAATTATTTTAATAAATCCATGAATATAGGGACACATTTGAGAATCTCACTGGGTCCCCGATCAAACGGGTCCCTTTGCCTCCAGGCTGATGGATAATGGGTGTGTTTACCTTCCTCACAGTTAACGTAGTGACCATCTACGTCCTGCTTTATAAAGATTGTGGATTGTCTCCATGTGTCAGACGTTACCTGGGGGCCATGGCAGCGGCGGATCTCCTGGTCATTATCCTCGACCTGATCCTGAGACACATTCCCATTGTTTATCGGGAACAGTTTTATTTCCTGTACTCCGTCCCCGTGTGTAACATCCACGCCGTCCTGCTTTACGCAGCCACTGACTGCTCTGTCTGGTTCACTGTCACTATCACCTTTGATCGGTTTGTGGCCATTTGTTGCCAGAAGCTGAAAAGTAAATATTGCAGTGAGAAAACGGCGGCTGTGGTTCTGGGAGCAGTGACTGTGCTGAGCTGTTTAAAGAACATTTCCTGGTATTTTATGCTCACAGCTCGGTATCGGCTGGGGAACGCCCCCTGGTTTTCTGATGTAACAGTCGCTGTTGCATTGTCCAGTGTCTGGGTCACAATCGAGTTCCTCCACCACATTCTAACCCCGGGTGTCCCATTTCTCCTGATTCTGCTGCTCAATGTTCTCACCGTCAGACACATTTTAGTGACCAGCAGAGCCCGCAGGAGACTCCGCGCTAACACCAATGGGGACGCTCCGTCTGACACAGAAATGAGAAACCGAAAAAAATCCATCATTTTACTGTTTGTGATCTCAGCCAATTTCATCCTGTCATGGTCAATGTTAATGCTGTTTTCTATATGGGCCAGGATTTATCAGTTTGGGTATGACTCTGTGTATCTCCATCCCTTTGTGCAGGAATTGGGCTTCATGCTGCAGCTCCTCAGTTGCTGCACAAACACCACGATTTATGCCGTGACCCAGACTAAGTTCAGGCAGCAGCTGAAGAATGTGCTGAAATATCCCTTCACCCAAATCCATCCATCCATCAAATTCCCTCATTAATCACACCATCCGGGATATTCTCATTTCAGTTCAGTGTTTCAGCGATGGAGCAGCCTGTCGCTATGGTAACAGACAGAGGGGAGCGCTGGTTTGTCCCTACTTATCCCACAGGGGGGTTGCAGGGAAACATTTCAATGTTTCTCACAACTCAGGGGCCAGTGAGAAAAGGCACCATCCCACTGACTGTATCCGTCACTTCCATTTGTAACCAATAAAAATGTGGATTAAAGCATGCCGAGCAGCAGAGGGACCGATGTTGTTGTGTGTCTTTGTGCTGGAGAAGCTGAGCTGGAGAGAGACAGACTCAGCCCCAAGTCCTGGTCCTCAGGGAAGGGGAGGGCACCGCGCCCTGAGCTCAGGAGCTGGGGTTAACTCCCTCTGTCCCCCTCTCCATCCCCTTTCCAACCTGGCCTCCCCATTTCATCTCCCCCACTCTTACTCCAAATTTCTCCCTCTCTCTTCCTGCACACTCATTCTTTCTCACAACCTCCCCCTTTCACTCTCCCACGTTCTCCCTCTCACACCAACCGCCCCAACCCCGGTTTCTCCACCTGCCTCCACTCTTCACTTTCCCCTGACCCTCACACTCTCTGTCCTGCCCGTCTTTGCCTCCCTCCAGCAGTTCCATCTCTACCCCATCTCACCCAGCCCCTTCCCTCCCACCACACGCAGCCTCACGATCAACCACACCCCACCTCCAGTCTCGGGGTCAGAGGGAGAGGGAAGGACCAGGGAGAAAGAGTGTGTCTGAGAGAGAGGGAGGGAGGGACAGGAGGGAGAGAGATTCAATCAGAGATATACGGAGGGACATGGGCAGAGAGAGAGAGACACCGATTGAGGGCGGTTGAGAGTGAGAGAAAGTGGAGAGAGAGAGTGAAGGAGCAGGGAGAAGAGGGGGAAAGTGACAGATAGGGTGAGAGAGGGTAGGGTGAGAGAGGAGAGGGAGAGCGGGAGGGGAAGGGCAAGAGAGGATGAGGGCGAGATAGAGGAGGGCAAGGGGTAAGGGCGAGAGAGAGGAAGGCGAGAAGGGATGGCAAGGGAGGGGAGGAAAGGCGGGGAGGGCGAGACGGAGAGAGAGGGAAGGAAGGGTGAGAGGAGAGGGCGAGGGAGTGGATGAAGAGACGGAGGGTTGGGCGAGAGAGGGTAGGGTGAGGGAGGTGATTGAGGGGAGGGCGAGAGGGAGGGAGAGGGCGAGAGAGGGAGGGGGAGAGAAAGGAGGTAGGGAGAGGAGGAAGAGAGGGAGGAGGGGGTGAGAGGGAGAGGGTGGGGAGGGAAGGGAGGGCGAGAGGGAAGAAGGAGGGCGGGGAGGGCGAGAGAGGGAGGGGAAGGGAGGGTGAGAGGGAGAGAGAGAGCGAGAGCGGTAAGGGAGGGGGGGGCGAGAGAGGGGGGAGGGCGAGAGAGGGGGAGAGGGAGAGGAGGGCGAGAGGGAGGGAGTGGGCGAGAGGGAGGGAGTGGGCGAGAGGGAGGGGAGGGCGGCAGGGAGGGGAGGGTGAGAGAGGGTGAGAGGGAAGGGAGGGAGGGGAGGGAGGGTAGGGAAAGCGGGGAGAGTGAGAGAGAGAGAGAGGGCGAGTGAGGTAAGGGAGGGAGGGGAGGA